>NC_063061.1:14209962-14509962 GCF_018812025.1 Megalobrama amblycephala
TCTCCATTAAAGATCAGGGCATTAAGGAGCTCATCATCCAGGAGTTAAACAGGACAAATGTGACAATTTGTCATGAACTTGTACACTCTGTGCCAAGAAGGGTCAGAACAGTATATTCAAAATTATGGAGGGCATACTAAGTACTAGAATATTATACATTTGTTGAATTAAATCTAGGGTGTCCTCATTTCTGCAATCCTTAATTTAAATAAAATTGGCTAAATTTATTAATTTTATGGCTATTAATGACATATATTTCTCAGTTTTTATTATGTATATGTTTAATACATTTTAGTTTAGTCATCTTTCCATGAATTGTATTAGTGATCATAAAGAAAATTCATCTTTTGTATTTGTTCAGAGGGGGTGTACTGATTTATGCTGTGCACTGTATTTACTTTTTACTTTAACAATGTAATCATGCAAAAAATATAAAACAAAAAATAAAAAAATGAGTTTTGTATCATTAAGGAGTCTAACTGAGGAAACACAAGCAGAAGTGAATTCAGTAAGCATTAGAAAAACTGCAAAAATATACTTAAGAAAGGTTTCACAAATTATTTACATAGAAATGTGTTCTCCTCATGTTTCATTCAAGGTGCATAGAGACCTGATTGCCTTTAGTTTGTGTTTTTTGAGATAATACAGTATTACACTAGATCAATGTAATGACAAATGTTCTTTGTAATGTGTGTTATATGTAGGTTAGATATAATTATACTGTAAATATCCATTGTGGGACTTTGTTAGCAAAACTGATACTAATAAGAAATGATATCTCAATGTATCTTTTTGAAATATCTGGAGCTGATATGTGTTTGTGTTTGTGTGTGTGCTTGTATGCTGCATGTATGTGTGAGAATGAGTCTATGGTGACAAAGTGAGAGGAATGAATGTTCAGATACTTTAGCACTTCCCAGAATAGGCCTGTAGTCACAGGCCAAAGTCAGCCACAAAAAAAGACTATTTCACATTAGCTAGTGAGTTCTGGAATTGTGTTCCCAATTTTTAACACATGAAAGTAGAAATAGACTGAATTAAAAATTCTTCTGTCATTCAGTGTTTTTCCTATGTTTATCCCTCCATTTCTCTCTCCTCAGAAAGCATGAGGCCCAACATAAACGGAGAGACGAAGAACAGAGCTGGTCTGGTAGTTCATGAGAGGATTGACAGACACCATCTCCAAATCGAGGACATACTCCTTCGGTCCAGTTACTGCTCGGGCCAAAACCAACATGGCACTGATGTTGTTGATTTGCTGGAAATGAGAGATGACAAAAAAGAAAAGTCTGAGACCACACTGAAAAGTTTAATTATGAAATAAACTGAAAGTTTTAGAAATGTTAAAGCCTAAAACAAAGAAAAGTGATGAAATAATAAGACAACATATTTAAGATTCTGCACTATTTTAAGTCACTAATCAATTTAAACAAATATGTGACAATAATCGTGTATTAATAATATAATTAATAATATAATAAAATCTTATAATAATAATAAAAATAGTAATAATAATAATAATGAAAATATTACTGGGTCCAATGTTTTGAATGTTATATTATATTATATTATATTATATTATATTATATATGAGCTTTCTATTTATCAAAGAATGAAAATAATAATAATAATATTGATAATACACTAAATTGTGTACACGATTTCCACAAAAAAATTAAGCAGCACAACTGTTTTCAATATTTATAATAATAAGAAATGTTTCTTGAGCATCAAATCAGCATATCACAATGATTTCTGAAGGATCATGTGACACTAAAGACTGTAGTAATGATGCTGAAAATTCAGCTTTGATCACAGGAATAAATTACATTTTAAAATATATTGAAATACAAATTAGTTATTTAAAATTGTAATAATATTTCATAATATTACTGATTTTATGGTATTTTTTATCAAAAAAATGTTGGCAACCCCACTACCATGAACGGTAGTGTAATATAACAAAAAGAATGCAAATTAGAGCTATTTTTACCAGTCTGTACTAACTCACACTTTATGTTACTTAACGATGTCTAAAAGGGCATTGCGTCTCTGACTAACCCGTATGTAGAATTCTCCATTTTCGTCTCCAGAACGAATGCGGAAGGAGTTGTTGGCTCCAGGATAGATGCTGGTAGCCTGGATCTGGAAGATGTCTGAGGGAACGGAGCGTTCAGAGGTGATGCTCATGTATCGATGCACAATGGAGAAAGGCATGTCACGACACTCTGGCTTCACCACTGGACATATACAACGACTGGACAGAAAGAAAGTGACAAAAAATGAAAAGGAAAAATCGGAAAGGGTGCTCAATATGACTCTTGATTCAATTATAGGTTGTCTTTAAAAAAATGGCTCACTTCTCTGAGACCTGGATGTAGGGGTCCTGGCAGCGGTTGTAGTCCACGCACTGATGCCCACCATGGATGTTCACACAGACCTGTCTCTCCCCACACAGATGAGTGCCTGTCTCACACTCATTCACATCTACACACAGAATTATTATGACAAACTGAAACCAAGGAGGATGTACGTGAACACTGTTTCTAAACTCCCTGAAACGCCTTGTTTGTAGTCTTGAGTTTTCTTCCGTGTACACGTAACAATAAATAAATGGTTGAGTTGCGTTGGTAGTGTGTTGAAACCCGTCGTTAAGGTAGGGGGCGTGACATTTCTCAAATGTGCTCAAAGCGATTGACCAATCACAACACACTGGTCCAGCTGACCAATCAGAGCACATTGTGCTTTTCAGAAGGAGGGGCTTCATAGAAACAGAGCGTTACTGACAGACTTGAAAGAGAGGTGCTGCAACAATGTAAAATATGTGGAACCATTTTGACCATTCAAACATGAAACCTTATTCTAGTAGACCCCAAAAACAAAATCAAGAGTTTTTAAAAGCATAATATGGCTGCTTTAAATATGGGTAACATTTACCCTGGCAGAGTCGTGTTCCAAGTAGCTCGTAACCGTCTGGACAAACACAGGAAAAAGCTCCAGGCTCATTCACACACTGAAACTGGCAAAGGAAACTGGAATAGCTGCACTCATCAATATCTGGGAGCAGAGAAAGAAAACCAGTCATATTCAGTCCATCATCAATTGGTCAAAAAATATTGATCTAATAGAGTTGTGCCGGTACTATTACATCACTTTGTAGGCCAAAACGTGGAAATGAGTTTTAGCACTGGGTTTAGTAACTGGGTTTTTTGGCTGAAATAAGGTCTGTGGTGAACACAAGCTCAAGACACTTTCACGTTTTATTCTACTATATAAAATACATCAGTATTACCCCACTCGTGATTTTTTTAAAGCTGTTATGTGTCTTGAAAAAAGGCTGTTGCTAACAAGTGGCCAAATGGGACTACACAGGCAGTTGGAGACATTAAACGTCATTATGCCAAACAGGTTAACTCACGCTGCTTTTACAACCTCATTATGCTCATAATTGTGCTCTTATAAACTAGCCTAACTAAAACGTTCTGGGAAAATGTTTTTAAATAAAAACTGAAAGAGATTTAGGAAGCTTAGTGATGTGGTGTAGTTCGTTTATAGCCTACCTTTAGCTTTTTACTTCTAGCGACTGCATTTAGGCTTCAAAATTCATAAAAGTTATGTTCATCTGTGAAAATTATCTTAATGGACAAAACATGTTTGGTATCATTAACCTTCTTTGATCACAGAGCTTGTTTTTTGTGATAATCCAAAAGCCTATGGAAAAATCCTATTGGGTTTTTATCAAGGGAACCATTGTGATGCTAACTGTCGGTTAGCCTACAAAGTGACATCATACCTGCACCACTCTATGTCATGTGCACTAACCATTGCATGAGTATCCATCAGGTCCCAGGTCATAGCCCTGATCACAGCGACACAGGAATGTACCATAACTGTTGTAACACCTTTGCTGACAAGGTGCTCCCATCTCACACTCATTTACATCTGACAACAAATAACATGATAGATTTTAGAAGCTTACATACTCAATAACATTTCTGAATAGAAAGCATTAGTTTGCAGGTAGGTTTCTTCAAGCGTCTTAGAGACATTGCCACAGATCTTCTGGATATTTCCTACTGACACACTACAGCAAAAGATAAATAACTGGCATTAAAACCATTTTTTTGTGTGTAAAAATACTAATGTGCCTAAGACTTTTGCACAATACTGTTATATTGCCATGACTTATTGATCATATATTATATATATATATATATATATATATATATATGTGTGACCCGCTCTGGCGAAATGAGTCGGAAGTCGCAACGTTCTATTTTAAGATATGGGCCGATAATGTGGAAAAACAATGAAAAAATTTGATTTTTTTAAGCTAATTTCAAAGAACAGACTTTCAAAAATAATCTCCCAAAGTTTCGTAGTCCAGATAATTGAGTAAAGGTATTTAAATGGCTATTAAATTTGACATGGTTTTACTAAATTCGCTGGAAATGAACTTCTCAACTCCTCTCATCACTTATGAGCTTTTCCCGGTATCCCCTGAAACGTCATTATCTCTGCTCTCCAAATATGGTGTTACACGTTGTATAGAACCAATCAAAAAGCTTAGAAATGTAAACACACTGACATAAACGTTGATTATTATCAATCGGAAGCCCCGTTTTGACTGATAGGTATGCGATTGGTCCAGCCATCCTCCTGTCAGACTAGCGCGTGCTCTGTGTAAACAAGCTAGTAGATCTCCTCAGAAAGATTCATGTTCAGTACTGTATAGTGTATAGTGCAGTGTAGTATACTGTGTGTAAGTTAGTTCTGTTTATTAATAATATTTGAGAAATGTCGCTGTCAAAAGAGAAAAAAGTGGCCAAAGCTTTAAACTCACTGGAGGCTGCTAACCTAAGATCTGCTGCTCTCACTCTCTCTCTCTCTCTCTCACTCACACACACACACACACACACACACGCACACACACACACGCGCACACACACACACACACACACACACACACACACACACACACACACACACACACACACACACACACACACACCTACACACACACACACACACACACACACACACACACACACACACACACACACACACACCCTCTCAAGCAAAAATGTAGCACCTCTGTTCAATCTTTCTGATTTTAGTAAATCTTTGTAAAAGTGCCTTATAAAATATTAATTCAAATAAATACTTTAAAATAATTTGAGCTTCAGCCTGGTTTAATAGCATTTATATATATAAAAATGTCTTTGGTCAAATTAAGCTGTAAAATAAATAGTTTATCCCTTTAAATGCAATGGATTTTGAAAGATATCAACAAAAAAACTTTAAAAGCGATTTTCTCAGGTTTTCAATTGGAAAAAGAGGGCAGACGACCATAATTCAAATGGGTATATATTTAAAACCATTCAAGGTATGACTTTGACTAGGATTGATACCAAAATCTCAATTTTGAAATTTGGGTCACTGTGACTCATTTTGCTGGATCAGGTCACATATATAAATAGCTATATATATATATATATATATATATATATATATATATATATATATATATATATATATATATATATATATATATATATATATATATATATATATATACACATACACACACTGCCCTCCAAAAGTTTGGAAACACCCCTGGCAAAGTGTGGTTTTGGATGATATCAGCATAAATCCTTATCATTTTTTTGGTGCAAATACATTACAGTAACTTGACATTATCATTGAAGACCAGCAATAATAAATTTCATTTTGATTACATAATAATGGCAATATATACATGTCAAAGTCAGACATACCCCTTTGCCAGCTGTGATGCCTGGTTACTGGTTTAAACTTGGCCCAGGTTTGTAAAAGATTTTTGGGTTCAAATGAACCAATTAGAACCCAGTTTAGGTCAGATAGCTGCTAATGGTGGATATTTTGATGAATCGAATTTTTTTTCTATGTATAAAACTGTTTCTGTAATAAAATATGTTTTCATTGTTTGTGTTGTCCCTTATCAGTGCAAAATTAAAAAGGATTCATGCCAATATTGTCCAAAACCCCACTTTTCTAGGGCGTTTCCAAACTTTAGGAGGGCAGTGTATCCAGTTTAAGGACTTACCAACACATGATCGGTTGTTTGCTGCCAGCTGAAATCCAGGCTCACATTCACAAGAGAAAGATCCTGGCACGTTTACGCAGCGATGCTGACAGTACCTGTATCTGCACTCGTCGATATCTAACAGAAGAGATGAAACGACACTCTTGACTGTAGAATAGAAGCCTAATCCTATACAAATTATATTAATTTTAAATTTGTTTCAGTTTCACTCTGTGAAAATGGCCATTAAAGATACATCCATATTGTAAAAACAGATGTTAAGACATATAATTTCTTCTCTTACCAACACACTCAATGCCAATCTTGCTGTAGCCATCAGGGCACTCACAGGTGTAGGTGCCCACAGTGTTGATGCACTGCTGGCTGGGCTGGCAGTCATGCATGTCTAATTCACACTCATCAATGTCTGTCCAATACACACACACAAACCTCTGAATGAAGAAGAACTTCAATACACCACACTGATACACATATTCAATATAAAACCATATGAATAGGATATCTGCCCTTAAATAACTCACCCACACAGGTATCTCCTTGGGCCCTGTAGCCTACGGGACAGGGGTTAAAGGCCTCGCTTGTCTCCACAGGCACACTGGGCTCTGATTGGCTGGAGGGCTCAGGTGCGGTGACCACATAGGCGGAGCGAGGAAGGCACAGGTAACCACCATAGTGATTAAAGCATTTCATCTCTCCCCGACATGCCCCCTGAATAGTATCACACTCGTTTATGTCTAAATAAAATAGAGAACAGGTGTTTCAACAGGTGACAAGTCATTTGAATGTTCTTTTTTTATTATTATATATTTATTGAATGTTAGACATGCAAAACAAATGTATATACAGCTATACAGCAGTTAATTTTTTCTTTCAGTTACCTTTAACTCTTTAGCAACTGAAATCATACAGTATATCAAGTTTTTTTGTTTGTTTGTTTCTTAAATGGTTAGTTCACCCAAATATGAAAATTGTGTCATCACTTACTTGTTCCAAACCTAAACTAATTTCTTTTGTGGAACATAAAACAATTTTTTTTTTTTTTTTTTTTTTTTAATCCATTCATTGGAAGCCAATGGTGACCAAAACTATTTGGTTACCAACATTCTTTAAAATATCTTCTGTGTTCCGCAGTAAATGATGCCAGAATTTTAGTTTTTGGGTGAAATGTCATATCCCTTTCAGAGAGTCAAACATAAGACAACCATAAAGACCTTAGAATTGTCTTTGTTTATATGAAATTTACCAAATAAAATCATAAAACCGTTTAGCACAATATTTTGGTAATTTGTATCATTATCTCTCCCTTGGAAAATCTCTGATTTGTATGACTATGCAAAAAAACTAACCAATCAGAAGATATTTGATGAGACGTGAAGTGGGATTTAGACCAATCAGATTTCACAATGGGCGGGGCTACCATGATATAGCAAACAACCAAATGACAATGTTTTTTTTTTTTTAACTTGTCATAGATATATACTTGTTTCTTTTCTTGAGTCAACCCTATTATGGTCTATCCTAACATGGTTAGGTTTTATCTGGCATATTAAAGGGTTAGTTCACACAAAAATTAAATGTCTGTCATTAATTACTCACCCTCATGCCGTTCCACACCCGTAAGACCTTCGTTAATCTTCAGAACACAAATTAAGATATTTTTGTTAAAATCCGATGGCTCCATGAGGCCTGCATAGGGAGCAATGACATTTCCTCTCTCAAGATCCATAAAGATACTAAAAACATATTTAAATCAGTTCATGTGAGTACAGTGGTTCAATATTAATATTATAAAGTGACGAGAATATTTTGGTACGATAAAAAAAACGAAATAATGAATTATTTAGTGATGGCTGATTTCAAAACACTGCTTCATGAAGATTCAGAGCATAATGAATCAGCGTATCGAATCAGTGGTTTGGAGCGCCAAAGTCACGTGATTTCAGCAGTTTTGCGGTTTGACGCACGATCCGAATCATGATTCGATACACTAATTCATAACACTCCGAAGCGTCCTGAAGCAGTGTTTTGAAATCGGCCATCACTATATAAGTCATATTTTGTTTTTTTTGGCGCACCACTGTACTCACATGAACCGATTTAAATATGTTTTTAGTACCTTTATGGATCTTGAGGGAGGAAATGTCATTGCTGGCTATGGAGGCCTCTTTGAGCCATCGAATTTCAACAAAAATATCTTAATTTGTGTTCCGAAGATTAACGAAGGTCGGGTGTGGAACATGAGGGTGAGTAATAAATGACATTATTTTCATTTTTGGGTGAACTAACCCTTTAAAGGTAGGATAGAAGGTAGGTTAACATTTAAAAAAAACTTACATAATTTAGCTGTGCATTTTTATGAAGCAGGGTTTTGGACCAATGTGATTTTGAACCCTGAGCCACCCTGCTCAGTTTTACATCTGAGTACAGCCATAGTCTTTGGTACAGCTTCTTTTTATCGCGTCGCGTCTGTTCAGGATATTTTAACATTCAAAGACGTATGTATTTTAATATTCAAAGACGCAGCCAGACACAGGGATAGGACAGACGGATTGTGCATGTGACATTTATCCAACAAGAGAATTAGAAGAGAAATGCATCACTTTCTCATCATCTCTCTCTCTCTCTTTCTCTGGCACATGACCTTCCACCCACCTCGACAGAGTTGAGTCTGCACGTCCCACTCATAGCCATCTGTACACTCCTGGCAGAGAAAACACACTTTATGTGTTATCTTTAATCATTAGCAGTCTCACTCAAACACTTTTACTGACAGGAACATGACTTCTAATGCAAACCGATGTCTGATAGCATACAATACCACACTATATATGGGGAGTTATGTAGGAAGGCAGACAAAAATTTACATGTTTAATCATGAAGAGGATGGTAAAAGGAACATGGAGAAATTGTCAGATTACTTACTGTGTAAGAGTCACGTTCAGCAGGAGACTGACAGATTGTAGCAGGAAGAACAAGCAGACCCACACAAAGTAGCACATATGTGGCTTTCATAGTTACAGGGTACAGGACACTCTCACTGCCACACACACAGCTGGATGGATGAACAAATGTAAAGATGTCGTTAAGCCACGCTCTCACTCCAAAGAAACCAAATAAGAGAGATAACAGACGTGCAAGGAGGTCAGTTCCCGTCGTCTCCCCTGGGAATGTAAGAAGGGGGTAGACAGACAGGTGGGGGTGACACCTTGTAAAAAAAAACAACAATAAAGGTAATTGCAAATAAACGTGTTAACAGGAATAGTACAAACATACACATTTGGAAGCAGTGAAAGTGCCTTGTTGAAAAGGCCAGCATTGCTGATCACCTCCATATGTTTTGGTTTGGATACTGGTGTGCTGGTGTCACCATTAGGATTGTTAACTAGCTTAACAATGCACAATTGGAGTACAATACAGTTTTTTGTGCAATTTATTAATCTTGGTTATTTTATTTTAGCTAGCCAAGGTAACATTGCTCATTTTCATTTATTTTAACACTGTAAAAAAATATTTTCATGATTTGTTTTAACACTTTTTCATTTGTCAAATCAACTTAGATAATTAATGTAGTTCAGATAACTTAATATTTTGAGTTTCTGTTGCCTTCATTGTATTAACTCAAATATTTAATTTCAATGAACTTAAAATTTTAAGGCAACAAGGTAACTTACTTTTAAGTTTAACCAACAATTTGTTTTTACAGTGAACTTTATGTACTAAAATAACTCAAACTGAAATAATAATAAATAAGCAACACTACTCTATATAGACATTAAACACAACAAAATTACTAAAACTTTAAAATTAAAATGAAAACAAAATATAAAAATTATAATTGTATCTTTATGATATTAAAATAACACTGATCTAGGTTAACGTTAATGCTTTATTCCTGCTTGCATAATGCATTTCATGCATTCATAATGCATTAATATTTTTCATTTATATGTGAAATATTAAAATGTATTAGCATATGTAGAATAAATATTATCTAGATTAATAAATGTTGTAAGAGTACTGTTTGTTGTTAGTTCATGATACCTAATAATGCATTAACAAATATTAACCAAATACACCTTATAGCAAGTGTTTACACTGTCCAGCAGCTACAACAATATAAACTTGCCTGAACCAGCATGAAAAAATTCATAGAAATTATCTTTTTATCTGAGTGAGATTAGGTTACATTATTATGACTATAAATCTTGATCAAATACTACTCCATGGCATGTATAATACTGTAAGTTATAAATGCGAGTTTGTGATCTTGCTAGCTAGGCAGTTTTTGGAATCAAGACAAGTTGGTGCATATAATCAGATATTGCATGACAGACTTTCCATTCCTCACATTCAGTGATCTGGAGATAGCTTTTTACGCCTTTATCTCATCCTGACTACTGTACACAAAAAGAATAGTAATATTAACTGGGTTTAATCAAGTCAAAAATAATATTTATTCGCAGAACCAACCTGAACACATTCATTTATGCCAGCAAAACTAATAAAGGGTTTAGAAATAGCTCTTTGAGGGAATAAATGCATGCTATCATTTTTTATAGCACTCTTAACATGGGACTTTATATTGTCCAAAAAATGCTGCTGCTAGGACAGTATCTTGGCCTCTCTAAACTTGTTACACTACAGTAAAGAATTTATAATGAGGCTTTATTTGTTTTTATACAGTAGCTGTAAATGCATTATTTACAGCATTATTCCTCTAGGACTATCAAATCATCTGACAAACTACTTCTGCCTACACTCAAGTTTCATGATTAAAGATTATCTTTTCCTTTATAAATGTATTATACCATCTTAATTGCTCTTGTACAACACTTGTTTTACTTGACTTTCCATTGATTTCTAGGGACTTGCTTTACTGTTTGTTCTGGAACAGTCGAGTTGGCCTGCCTAAGAGGCAGAAACATGGCCAGTGTCTGAACTCTGCAGGATATGACTACATAGGCAATTCCATGCACTCAGATCCGTGCAAAAACAAACCATTAGCCTTGTCTGTAATTCTCAACTATAACCATTTCAATTCAAACTAAAGATTTCTTTCGCATCTGGCAAACCATTTACTAATTTCCTGTCACTCGTTACATTATTAAACATTTCAACGTAGTAGAAGTTGCAAGGAAACAATGAGCTGGAATGATAAGTGCATTTTCTCATGAATGCTTCATCAAATGCCTTTCTCTCCATGTATGCTTGAATAATCTCACTTAGATTACTTACTTCTATGCTCAACCTTAAACATTGCAAATGCACATGAGTCAAATAGATATGGTTTGAAACTCACTTTACTTGATCTGTCCAGCAGAAGTCGTGTTGCTCTTCTATGTCTGTGCCTATGGAGTCTCTCCCCCAGCATTTAGTGACGGTTTTTGACCACAGACAGGACCCGGGCCGTGATAGCTGTGTATTACGAATGTGAGGAAAGGTGCAATGCTATTGAAAGAATCTTAGGACGGCCCACTTCTTCCCCTCCACCCACTCCAGTAAAGCCCCTGCATCTCTGCCACCCTTCACCCTCCTGCCTCGTTTTTCCTCCAGCCCCCTCCTGGTTTCCAGACCAAATCCCAAATCTAGTTTTGTCCGCTGGCAAAACAATCCACCTGGTTTTTATGAGGCAAATCCTGTGCAATTCATAGGCCTTAATTACTTCCCATTTTTAATACACTTTGCCTTGTTAACTTTCATTCTGATCAAGCTCGCTTGTGTCTGACACTGCTGGATATTTACTGGGGGATGTCAAAAAGGAATGCAGACACAAATTAACAGGGCAAAAAAAGGAGGCGAGGTCTCCTGATTTGACTGTAACACACTACTCGGTGCCAGGAACATCATGCATCTTCATTAAGACAATGGCTTTGATGGAAACAACAGAGATAGCCTACTTTCAGAAACAGCAGGAGTGCCAGGGAAAGTTCCCATGAGGACTTTTCTGCAGAAATCCAGAGGAAATTTCCATGACCATTTGTAGGGGGTGACAGCTGTCCCAGCTCTGGCCTTTTATAAGGTAGTAAAAGTGTCTCCACATCCATCCACTCCAGAGCTGACCAACCCCCTGCTGATGACCCACAAACAGATAGCTACTATTACCCAAATAAGTAACAGGACTATATCCTAATGACCACTTTTAAAACCAGCAAGTCAGGCGGATTTTTGGACAACACTTTTTTTTTTTTTACTAAAATTAAATCTATTGTACAAGAATGCTTTGAAATACAGAGGAATCTGAGGTAGTAACATTCATAAAAGAGAGATTTGGTCATGCTAACTGGAAACCAGCAATGGAAATATGTTCTAGTCATGGTACATTTTCAGGATGCAGCTTTTGATGACACCCATGTATCTGTCCCATATTATTTGATGCCTGTGGAAAAAAAAAAAAAAAACATGCTGTATTTTTAACAAATGCTTGTTACATGATAAAGGGATCATAAACACACATAAATGAATTTATACTAACCTGAAAGCCTCAAGCGTGTGAACAGAGCTGCTGTAGTGCATGAGGAAAAGTCTGAGGTCTTCGGTTGTCCATTTATCTGACCGGCACGGTTCAATGAACTGAGAGGAGAAGCAAAATCATTCTGTCACATTCAACCTGGGACTATTCGGGGACAAATATCACCTCATGGCATGCAGTTTATCTACAGTGTCAGTGCATTACCTTCTCCACAAGGTCGATGAACAGATCTCGGACATCTTTGGTATGTGTGAGTTTTGAAGCAATGTTAACTAGAGCTCTTGACAAATTCTGATGTTCATCCATGTAATCCAACATAAAGCAAATTAATAAATAAATAAAAAATATAAACGTGAATTAGCAGAGCACGCAGCATAGCTGTACATAAAATATTGCAATCTACACAACATAATAGGAGACATTTTGAAGTTTAAAAGAGGACAAATTGTTGGTGCGTGTCTCGCTGACTCATCAAGGACAAGGAAGTGTTAAATAGATTTAAATCCTATTTAACATGCATTTCACCAGCTGAAGAGGAGACTAAAGGCAGAAACTAACCAAAACAAGCAAACGTTGAAAATGGCTGCATTAAGGACCTGGAAAATCATTTCAAAGTGTGAAACCAAGAGTCTGGTGATGTCTATGGGTCACAGACTCGCTCCTGTGATTGCTTACAATGGATTTACAATGACATATTAGCTTTTACACTTTTACATTTACTTTAAGTTAAACCATCCCAATACTTATGCTCACATTAGGCAGAGGGATGAAACTCTAAAAGTGCTGTACTTCTTAGTTGGTAAAACATTTTGTGTTGAAACAGCCAATAATAAAATGTGACATTCTATACTTTTGCCTCACATTAATCTTTTAATCATTTTTATAAATGTCTTGACACCACAGCTAACAGAGCAATTTTGACTTTACTTTACTGTTTATATATATATATATATATATATGTGTGTGTGTGTGTGTGTGTGTGAAAATATATGAAAAATGGTAACACTTTATTTAGGGTCTTTTAACTAGTTGCTTATTAGCATGTATATTACTAGAATATTGGCTATTTATTAGTACTTATTAAGCACATATTAATGCCTTATTCTGCATTCTTAATCCTATCCAATACCTAAACTTAACAACTACCTTACTAACTATTAATAAGCAGTAAATTAGGAGTTTATTGAGGGAAAAGTTGTAGTTAATAGTTTATATTCGTTCCCTATACTAAAGTGTTACCGAAAAAACTACATACAGTATATACACTACAGTTCAAAAATTTTGTAGACTTTTTTCTTCAGGATTCTTTGATGAATAGAAAGTTCAAAGGAATAGCATTTACTTTGATAAATGTAATGCAACCATGCTAAATTTTTTTTTTTTTTTTTTTACAATTAAAAATGCTTCTTACCTTAAAACTGGCCTCCATCTCACTAAAGACTTTAATTTTCCCTCTAAGCTGTGCACACACCAAACTACAATGTTGTCAGAGAGAAGATATATGTTAGAGATAGTGTGTGTCCTAAGCATTACACATGACGATCTGTACAATTAATCTGCATGCCTTTTGTGTTGGTCCAGCATGTCCTTATCATTAACCAAAATTTTCAAGTCTTTCAAGTCATGCAGAAACTCTTTTTCTAGATCAACATCCATGTCTTCCATCATGTTGTCTGAGAAAGTGTGAAAGAAAACAGAAAGCATGAGAATGCAAACACCTGTAATGCCTGTAATTAATAAAATGTAACTATTACATTTCCCATTATGGATCTTCTCTGCCTCTCACCACTGCGTACTGTACAAAGACACTCACTAATGATGATCTGATTGGTGGAATACCATGCAAATGGTAGTAGTAGCTGCTGTAGTGTTTCTGCAGTGCATTTTAGTTGTTTTTACACATGCTTGTTTTCATAGTGCATACTTTTGAATGTCTTTGAAATGCATACTAGTTGGTTTAGTGCAAAACATTTTTGTAGTGCATACTAGTAAGTATAGGCAGTTTGAACTGACTCTTTAAGACAAATATCTTACCAACTGCCCCCACAGTCCAGTAGCTGATGAGCTGACCAGCGCAAAAGGCAAAGTCCTGGAAAGACAAGTACTGTAGTTTTCTCTTCCCTGTCTCAAAACGGCTGTTAGCAAAGAACACAATGGCGGCATAGTCCCTGCAGAGAGACATGGCTGAATCAGTGAGAGGACAGGGGAGAGTGTGAAAAGCGTGTTGGGAAAAGAAAAGAGCATATGAGGAGAAAAATGAATGGAGGAGAAAAACCAAGCAAAACAGTAAGAGGGTGAACAAAACAGAAACATTGGTTTTGTGTGAATCCTAGGTTTTGCTAGGTCTATGATTGCTTTCAGATCCAATAGCTTTTACTGATGAAACTGGTTGTAATAAGTCACAAAAGCATTTACATTATTGAAGTATATATCTTTATAACAAGAACAGGTAAGAAAAATGGTGCTCAAATAGACACATTTACATCCCTGGTATTGTATAGACAATATACTGTATATGCTTCATTTGGCCCCATGTGTGAAAGTCTCACCTTGCCAGAACATCAGACAGAAGAAAGTGATGTTGTATGTTCTCCACTAGAGGGCCTTTTAGCTCTTCCACCACTTTAAACACACGCTTGAAATTGTCAAACTGAGAAAAAGGTAGAGAGGTAAGGTAAACAGTAACAATTTACAATTAGGTCACACTAGTTAACATTAGTTAATGCATTTACTAACATTAACTTACTACAGTGAGCAATATATCTGTTACGATATTTATTAATCTTTGTTGACGTTAGTTAAAGGGTTAGTTCACTCAAAAATGAAAATTATGTAATTTATTACTCACTCTCATGCCGTTCCACACCCGTAAGACCTTCGTTCATCTTCAGAACACAAATTAAGATATTTTTGATGAAATCCGATGGCTCAATGAGGCCTCTATTGCCAGCAATGTCACCGAACTTCTCAAGATCCAGAAAGCTACTAAAAACATATTTAAAACAGTTCATGTGAGTTCAGTGGTTCTACCTTAATATTATAAAGTGACAAAAATGACACTCCAATCAGTTGTTTGGAGCGCCAAAGTCACGTGATTTCTGCAGTTTGATACACAATCCAAATCACTTATTCGAAAAAAAGATTCGTAAAGCTCATCGTTATTTTGTTTTGTTTTTTGGTGCACAAAAAGTATTCTCGTCACTTTATAATATTAAGGTAGAACCACTGAACTCACACCTTTCTGGATCTTGAGAAGTTCAGTGACATTGCTGGCAATAGAGGCCTCACTGAGCCATTGGATTTCATCAAAAACATCTTAATTTGTGTTCTGAAGATGAACGAAGGTATTGCGGGTGTAGAACAACATTAGGGTGAGTAATAAATGACATTACTTTCATTTTTGGATGAACTAACACTTTAAAAGTGCTGTATGTATGTATGTATGTATTTATTTTTCTTTTCTGTTCTGTTCTAAAGCATAAAAATACCATAATATATTTGCAGATATTCAGTATAAACATACTAAGTTCAAATACTTGGTTCTCCGAAAAAAAATGCTACAGCCCGTTATTCTACTTTGAAATGTGCATCCTGTGTCTGAATGTTTTTGTTTTGGCCTGTGTGATCCCGCCCACTGCCAATTTACCCAATAGTATTCCAACACCCTGGGTTGCCAGAAAACACAGCATTTTGTAGCAATGAAAGCCAGAAAACTAACTGGGTCAGAGATTGTGGATTCTACCCAACCTAAAAAGCCTTGGCATCCATGCAAAAAGCTATTAATGTATCAGTAAATGTTGAAATTAAAGGGTTAGTTCACCCAAAACTGAAAATGATGTCATTAATGACTCACCCTCATATCGTTCCACACCCGTAAGACCTTCGTTCATCTTCGGAGCACAGTTTAAAATATTTTAGATTTAGTCCGAGAGCTTTCTGTCCCTCCATTGAAAATGTATGTACGGTATGCTGCCCATGTCCATAAAGGTAATAAAAACATCATCAAAGTAGTCCATGTGACATCAGTGGGTTAGTTAGAAGTTTTTGAAGCATCGAAAATACATTTTGGTCCAAAACTAACAAAAACTACAACTTTATTTAGCATTGTCTTCTCTTCCGGGTCTGTTGTCAATCCGGGTTCACGACTCCGCAGTGACGCTGCTGATGTAAGACGCTGCTGACGTGTTATCCGGTGCGCCCGAGCTTCGTTTACAGTCTGAGGGAGACGCACGCTGCATTCAAGCTATTCTACATTGTTTGTATTTTGGTATTGCAATATTTTTTTAAATGGTGCGTAAGTGTGCATGTCGCGGATGTCCTAATCGCCAAAAACAACGACGTAAAAGTGCATTACCAACGCCGACAGATGAAAGGATTCAATGGAATTAATTCAATGGAAAGGATTCCGGAAGAGAATACAATGCTGAATAAAGTCGTAGTTTTTGTTATTTTTGGATCAAAATGTATTTTAGATGCTTCAAAAACTTCTAACTAACCCACTGATGTCACATGGACTACTTTGATGATGCTTTTATTACCTTTCTGGACATGGACAGTCTACCGTACAAACACTTTCAATGGAGGGACAGAAAGCTCTCGGACTAAATCTAAAATATCTTAAACTGTGTTCCGAAGATGAACGGAGGTCTTACGGGTTTGGAACGACATGAGGGTGAGTCATTAATGACATAATTTTCATTTTTGGGTGAACTAACCCTTTAATGTTAAAAGATTAATTTTAGAAGTATCATTCATTGTTAGTTCATGTTAACTAAAGTAGTTAACTAATGGAAATTTATTGTAAAGTGTTACAATTAAAGGAATACATCTCTTTGCTTATCATCTGGATTTTGTATAGTTTTGTAAATGTATTTATGTAAAAATACTAAAATGATTACTGAATATAATAATAATAATAATAAAATAAACATTATTATATAATAAGTATTGAACAGTGACAACATTTCTGTAAAATAGGATTGCTAATCATGCAATATTCATCCTTTCCTAGTGAGGCATTCAAAACTACAAGAGGCCAGAGTGTCAGCAGCACCTGTCGACGACAGCTCTTGAGTGCAATCCCAGTCTTTGAACTGATGTCGTCCAAGTCTTTTTTGGTCCCTTTAGAGAGTTTCTTACCCAGCACCTCCCTGGCAAACACACTATCAAACTCATAGTACCTACAAGACAAATGTGGCAAGAAAAAAAAAACCTATGATGCCCTAGCTAACAACTAAAACTTCATTAATAAAATTATAGAAAATAAATGCTAACTATATCAGGACCACAGACCTCTCAATAAGCATGGTTTGACGGTGAGGAGGGATCTGGAAAAGAAGCTGATTGGCCACTTTGGAAGGGGACTGCAGGAGCCGCTCACACATCTGGAATGTTCTGAACTGGTCCATGGTGTCGCTGTGCAGAACCTCTGCATTGGCTTCACACTCCAGCAAGGCTCCTGCTTCCATCCGCATTCTCACTGCATCTGTGACTATTTACCAAGACGAAGAGTATATCATTACCTGAGATGTTAAACGGAAAAAGCATGCGCTAAACAACACTCTAAAACCAAAATGTATTAACCTGTGTGTCCATCCAACCACAGTTGGTACACGTCTTCATCCAGGACAATGGTATTCCCCACAAACACATCTAACTCCATAGACATTTTCTTAAAAAGCAAAAATAAATAAATGAAATATTTTAAAAAATCAATTATTTAAACTAATTTAATAAAAATAATGGGATATATGGGGTTTGACAAACATAACATTTTGACTTGTAACAAAAAATAAAATGTCCATATGGATTTTAAAACTGCCTACTATATATTTTATTATTTGCTAAACAGTTTGTTGTATTAATTAACTGTATTATGCTTTATGCCAGGCAAATCTAATAGCACTGTTTATTCAGAGAAAGATGACGTCAAATTGATGATGTAAACTTACTGTGATATTTATGTTTTGCGCCGGGAGGTCAGTCAATAAAGACGCTGTTAGCTGACGTTAAAATACTGCAGAAAGTGGCGTCCACCGTGTCGCTCTGTAGGACGCATCTGCGAGCTGAGCTTATTGCGCAGTTACAATTATAACACGCACGTGCAGATATATCTATGCGCTTTATACAGGAATACAAACATATAATAGCATATCTATGACCATTGACTGCTGCTGTGGTACAAGAAACTGTCAAGAGAAGATGCTGTCAAACTCCTCGCAGTCGTTTTAGTCCTGATGGTTTGACTCCAGCTGAACTACATTCACCATAGACATTATTGCCCTCCGTCGAGCGTTCGTTCAGCGTTATTGAGTCTGCCAGTGTGTGACTGCCACCTGCTGCTAAGGCATAAACAAAGCACATAGTTGTACCCAAAACTAGAATAGCTGAACAAGATGTTGAGAATTATATTAACTTAATTCTTATATTATGGTACGGTATAACATTTTGCGTTTGTGTAACGTTTCTGACTCAGACTTTAAGTACTTTATTTAGCAATAGCTAAACTTATGGCTAAACAATTGATACACAATAGCTAAACAACAGTAGCCTAACCCTAAAAGGGGCGACATATCCTGGGGGATACAAACGTTTGAGAGGCTGTGGGGCGAGGCAGAGAAAGTTTGGGTCTCATTTCTTGGTTTCATGTTGAAAGGGTGTTTGTTGTGAATATTTAGATCTGGTGACTTTGTTCATACATTATTTGTTTAGCTTACGGGCAGCATTTAAAAACAACATGACCACCTGTAGTGTGAAATCTACTCACCTTCAGATAAAAGTTGATACATTTTACAATATTTGGAGGGGACTTCAATGTTTAAAAAGTTGTTGTTCAGTGTTAGCGTATTATGTTTATGTTGAAAATTTATGAATTTAATTTTTACATTTTTCATAATTTCTCTGTAAATGTTTGTATCTCAGGATACGTCACCCCTTTGGGGATATAAATCAGTTGAAAACAGAAAGCTTGTTTGGTAATGCGTATTACAACATTATAGCCAGATTTTTAAAACGTTTTTCCTCTCATAATTTAAACTAAACAGTCTTTGTAAAATTCTGTTGAACAATAAGTATAATGCTTATTTATGAATATATTGTATAATGCTGTATAATATTTAATACACTAATTTCTATGCCCTATAAATGATCAAATACTACCAAAACTTTGCTGAAAACTTATTTTACACAATCTACTTCATGCCTTCTGTCCTCCAATTGATAGTTCATACTTTTTTATCTAATAAAGTCCTTTTTGCTCAGAAATCTTTAATTATTTTTATAAAGTAAATGTAAGATAGACATTTACTGTACTGAAGAAACTTGGGGTTACTTCATTATTCATGCATTATTTTTTAATGTTAAATATCAAAAATTCTTTTTACATTTTTTCATGTTAATGTAAATGTCAAATATGACAACAGACTTTTAGGTAACATTTTCCATCTCTCAATTATCATTGATTTGCAATGAATTGTATATATATATATGCCATAAAAGCCTGATGTATAAGTGTGTGTGTGTAAAATATGATACTCAAAAAAAATAAAAAAAAATAAAATAAAAAAAATTGCAAACTTGTATATATACTCTATGCATGCGTACGTGTTATTTGTGGAGTATATTTATACATCAGGCTTTTATGGCTCATATATGCAATTCAATGCAAATCAATAATAATTGGGAGATGGACAAATAAATATTCCCCAAAAGTCTGTTATGTCATATCTGACATTTATATTAACATAAAAATGTCAAAACAATTTTTAACATTATAAAATGGTGTATGAATAATGAAGTGAACCCAAGTTGATTCAGTACAGTAAATGTTTATCTTATATTTACTTTATAAAAATCATTAAAGATTTGTGAGCAAAAAAGACTTTACTAAATAAATAAAAAAAGTATGAATTAACAATCTGAGTGCAGAAGGCATGAAGTAGATTACAACAGGTTTTTCAGCAAAGTTTTGGTCATATTGATCATTTTTAGGTCCTAGAAATGTGCGTATTAAATATTATACATTATACATTAATTACATTTTGATATATATCACAGTAGAAAACAATTATTTTAAATTGTATTACTATTTCACAACATTACTGTTTTTACTGTACTTTTGAACAGTGTGTTAGTCAAATAGTAAATATACAATTTACGGTTCCCCCCCTACACCCATGATATAAAAACATGAGAGAAACACCATCTGAAACTGTGGTTTATTACAAAAAACAAGTCAAACAAATCATGCATGCAAGATAATTCACAAGGTACCTGTATAACTGAAATATATTTTAACATTTCAATTTCCTTAACAAATATATGCCTATGACATTATATAATACACAGCTGATCTGAACCAGCAGACTCAGCACTAAAAATGACCAGCATCAGTGTTTATTCTGGGTTTGGGTCATTTAATTTGCAGATGGGCATATGTGCCTCAAAGACCAACTCTAGTCTTTCTCTCTCCCTTTCAAGCGCAGCGATCTCTTCTTCCAATTGTGTCTTCACATGTTCCAAATGATCCGTCTCCTGAAAGACAAAGCACAAGCTCAGGACATACAGCTAGGCCTCTGTCTATCATGGTTTATAACACAAATAATAACCCATCTCACATTCTGTAATGTGTCTAAAAGCATCCGACGGCGATCCCGACATCTAGCAGCTGCTTCTCTGTTCCTTTCCCTGCGGATCCTTATCCTGTCAAATTCTTCAGAGGACATCTATAAAAGAAGGACGTTTTTAGTTAAGAATCATTAAGCTTAAGTCTGAAAGAGTGATGGTGCTGCCATCTTATGGCTGATAACAAGAAAGAATACACACAGCAATTCCACCCTATTCCAAATATGTTGTTCCTGTTACTCATCCATTGGCACCAATGACAATGTGACCCATCTGAGCCTGCGCTTTAAGATTCGCGCTCAAATACTACAGCACTGACTCACTCCTCATGCCTCTTTGTGATTCAGGTGTGAGTCATTTCAATCTTTTACCATAAATGAATGAATCACAGGAAGCACTCAAGTTTACTTTCACTGTTTCTGCATTCCAAACAATGAAAATATCAGAAATATCAGTAACTTACATGCTTATTAGTATGTCCTACTGCACTGTCCCCCACTGCTCCATTACAGGACGGGTCAGGACTGGAGCACTGTGACAAACAGGGGCAGCTGGGCATGGTGGTGGTGGGTATGAATGAGGAAAATGTTCCCAAAGTGGTCTCTGATTGGGAAAGTAGAGAGGACTGCAGAAGCCACTGAAGATCTGGACTAGATGTAATTACATCAAGACTTGGGCTAGATGTAGTCTCCTCAGTGACATTCTGCAAAATAAATCAATAAATCTAATAAATTGTTAAGAATTACACAATTATAAAAATCATTTTCACCATACTAAACAACTACTGTTGGCTCTGTGGTATTTGATTCAGTTTAATTGAAAAGTAAATATCTTCAAATATATTTGTATATTAGAACAAAACGAAACATACCGAGCGTATGTCAACAGAGTTCTCCGGGTCCATCCATGCTGCAGGAATCTGGGAATCACTCCTATGATACGATTCTCTTCCTTCATTATGATTCATTATGATCAAAACAGATCAGTATCCTGTGAGTTCATATTATTTCTCTTGGTTAAGTTCGTTTAAATCCATCTCCCGTACTGCTAATTAAAATATAACACAAATTCGATAGCAGAAAAATGATGATAAATCCATCAGAGCGAATGATAAAAAATACACCAACACACGTGCTACAACTTTTCTTAAAGTGTTTCAGCGCCTCCGCACACCCACTCCATCTCTCCTCCCCATTAGTGAAGCATCTATCGTTTCCAATCTACCGCCTTTTCTCCTCTGCGGCTACTAATGTGCCTCTAATGGCCATTGCCTTCTTGCCAATAGCGCCAACTAACTGTCACTAAAATTGTATTCACTGGGAAACCAAGTAAACGTCTCGAAGTTTAATAAATGTGGTTTGAGAGCTCCAGAAACTTCCACAGCTCACACCCTACACGTTGAATTTCAATTACAGCCATATTTTGCCAAATAGGTGACGTGTAGGTTTGAAATGTATGAATAAGCGAACCGTTGCAGAACTAGGACATTTATGAATCACTGAACTGGGTAGAGAGCAAACAGATATGTGCCTCATGTCATATTTCATGACTGGTCGAGCTGTGCAGTATTCAATTTAATTCAATTCAAGTTGGTAGCCTACCCACGAAATTAGAAACCAAGTTTTTCAAATCTAAATTTCATTTAATTTGGAGTTGCGCGTGCATGAGACCTCATTAGTTAATTATATATATATATATATATATATATATATATATATATATATATATATATATATATATATATATATATATATACACACCAACACGTGGAAGGTCATTTTGATGCCTTCTGAGTTCCACAAAATAAATTAAATAAATAAATAAATAGAAGATTTTTTTTAATATGATGTATTTTAATCTTTTCATGAAAAGGCACATTTCATTCAAGTCATCTAGAGTAGTCCTAAAAAATAACTTTGACATTTATTACTCTAAATGTTTTGATTGATTTTATATATATATATATATATATATATATATATATATATAAAATCAATCATATATAATATATATATATATATATATATATATATATATATATATATATATATATATATATATATTATTTGTCATTGACAAATAAAGCTTCAAAAAAGTTTTTTTTAAAAAGTCTTTTCAAAATGTAATGCATATTTTTGAGTCATGAACAATGCGTTCAGACAAGTTTCAGTTGTTAAATAACATTTCAAGGTGTTTAAATTAATTGTTTACTGTTTTTATGTCAGGTGGTACAACCAAATGTATGTATGAATATACTGTAGTTGTACCACCTGACATGGAAAGTGTACCAACCTACCCATACTTGAAATTAACATCTTTCACTTTTCACTCTGCCACAAGGATCAGTTGAGGTCCTCTGGATGATGCATTATCATGTTTACCTTATCAATTCATAATAAAAGTGCCATGTTTGCAGTTGAGCCATCTGACATTCAAATCGATGGACAAAAGGTTTTCAATTATCTCAACAACTTTAAAACTACTGATATTTATAAAATGTGTTTATATGAAAGGATTCAAACTTAAAGTAAAATGATTCATTAATCTTTAGTTTTTAACTACTTTTTGTTTTTTTTTTATTAACACCAATTTAAGTAGTTTGATATGTCATGAATTTATCAAATTATTTTAAAAGGAAATAATGCACTTCATATCATATATATATATATATATATATATATATATATATATATATATATATATATATATATATATATATATAGGGACATGGTAAAGGAAAATATGAGAAGAAAAATTATGTCAATGGTTCTGTGTTCTCTCGTCTCTCTGTGAACGTAAAAGCATTGAAATCCCATCTCATATTTTTTCCATCAACATGTCCATTTAGGGGCTCTGTAACACATGAATACTGCTGAGAAAAGAAATGCAAAGCCAGAACCATAATTTTGTCTTAGTCGGACCTTGTTATGGGGATATGACTAAGCCTATGTGTCACACAATTCAGATGACAGAGAATAAGCTTGTTCAAGCTTATTTTTAATTAGAGTCAGCACAAATCCCATATAAAAAGTTTTTTTAATAACAATAAAGTTAAACAGTTTCTTCCTCTTGTAATTTCAGTGCTCTTTTTACCTTCAAGGCAACATGAAACAAAATGAATATCCAAGATTTGACATCCACAGTGAACTGTAGACTGTGAACTGTACAGGACATATTATATAGGTCTGTAGGCCCCAACAGTAATGTCAAATAGTTTAGGGTTATTCAGTGTCCCTTCTTTGTCCAAAAGAAAGTAGAACTTGTATCCTTTGATTTTAAGAGGGATAAATGAAGGTGACTCCAGTCTGTGTGCATGACAGGCCACTTGAGTCAAAGGCACAGTTAGATGGTGAGCTCTGAGAGGTCCCAGCGGTGATTGTGTACACACTGTGACATTTCCACCTCCCTTATGCAGAATCACACGACTGACAGAACGACGGCTGAACAATGCTGCTGCACCAACAATACCACCACCTATGACAACAACAACAAGCCAGTTTATATAACTTGAATAACCTACATAAAAATGCAATATTGTCAAAATGCAGAACTAAAGCTTACCGATTATTAGGCACCCAAGAGTGAATCCATACCTCCAGGCATTTGAACCGAGGTTCATATCAAAACTGAAAATCCCCCCTAGCTCAGTTCTAACCTTTTGAGGTTCACCGCTGATCTTTCTTGTGTCTCTAAGACTTGTGAAAGCAAAGTGAGCCAGATATGCCCAAAATATAAACTGACCACCACAAAAAATGGCCAAAAGTCTGAAGAAACGGGTCCGGTCATGTTCAAAGAGAATCACGTCCTTTGCGACGGCAGAAGAGGTGAAGGTGTATGCATTCCTGACTGAATTCACGCGCACGTGACAACGTAGTGGACTCGAGATACTTGTGATATCTTTGATTTTAACGAACTGCGTCGCTGTAGACACTGAAGCTCTTAAAGACTGAATACCTGTCAGTCGATACGCTGAAATAAATGTGCGACAACGCCTTACGCCGAATAACACACACTGAATACCCATGGTTTAATAAAATGATGATCTTCGAAATACTGAAATTTCAAACACGACACATTTCTCTATTACTGGCGTCGACAATATTATCTAACATACCGAGATATTTGAAGAACATCAGGGCAGCGCCATGCTTGCTCTTAAACTACGGGTGCCTCGTTGGTCCAATCGGTATAAAAGAGATCCTCCATATCTGTGAAAAAAATTAATAATCTTTGAAAAGTGAATTAAAAAAAAAAAAAGGTTTCATGTTATTGGTCACTACTGTTATTGGTGTTTTATGTTTTAAAATCTTTTGAAAAGCCTTAACTGGCTGCTTATCCCAGGTTGTGACAACTTACCCCATGTAGTGTGACATGCTCCGCTATTGGGAAGGATTTATTTATTTATTTATATTTTGTATAGAAAATACTTTACTGTAGGCTAGGCTACTGCATTGACAGTGATTTTTAAACAACCTACTCTGAGAAATATTCACTATACAGTAAAAATAATGACCCGGTCTCCATGCAAAACTGCTATCCTGCTGTGTGTATAAAATTTACATAGCCTATTTATAATATTTTGTTGGCTACCAATCCCTTAATTTATCAACTGACGTAGTATCAACAATGCACGGACACTACTGTATTCATCTCCGCAGGGTAGGCCTAGCCTACTTTAGAAATAGTGTGTTTGTGTTTTTCATTGTGTGGAAGGGCCGTTTTACTGTGACGCTTATCTGATTTTTAAGACATTAAGATGCTCCAAACTAATTTGCATACAAAGGTTTGATGTACACTAAACTGATGACAGCTTGTTATAGCGTCTGTATTGTCTAATATAGTAACGTGAACGTGTCAGTAGGCTAACTTAATCCTCTTATTATTATGAAACATCCATTTTTTCAATTACTAGAAGTGTATTAAAAATTTAGTAGGCATAATATATGTGACAGGGCACTTTCGCCCCCCTGCTGATAGCCTACTGTTACCCTAACACCCACCCACCTCCATACAGACAGACAAAACAACTAAACAAAGGAGTAGACCCACACCCTATACAGAAAACGTCATCATTGTTTAAAAAGTTGATAAATTGACTAAAATTAGCCTACATAGTGTTCTAAAACTAACATTAACCTGTTAATAATTACATAGTACACAACCCGTTTACATAAATTCTCTCCACGGTTACATTATTAACATTAGTTTTACAACAGGTTATACTTGTAGGCTACCTGCACTGCGCCGTTACATTTCTGCGCATGCGCAACCTCACCTGGCGGTTTCCTTGTTGTAAGGAAACGATAGTTGAATTGTTGATAACTGTAGAACTGTATGTTGCGAGAGGATCGCTTAAAAGCATCCCCAAGAACTTGGACGAACATATAGGCTACCATTCGCCAATTTTTCCGAAAATGCCTCGAGCATTCTTGGTCAAAAAAGTGAACATCGCTACTGGAAAAAGAAGCTGGAGTGAGATTCCGGATTCTGCGCGTGGGGACATATACATACCTGGTGAGCGTCTCGTTCATGTTCGTGTGTCACAGGGTCAGGGGAGTTAACAGGATTTAATAGGCTACTTAATGCATAATTACGTTATTACATAGGCCTAATTCATTTTATTTGGACGATTGTTGTTGTTGGTAATAGATCAAATGCAGTTAGACTAAACAAATCATTATATCTCAGCCATATTGTTCTATTATTTTATTAAATATTATTATTTATTATATCTTTTTCGTTTTTATTATTAGCTATATGTATTTTAAATGACTTTGTGATTTCTGACTCTTTGTAAACTGTTTTATATTTCGTTGAATGCCTATGTTTACAGGACTACTGATTACTGGATTGTATTAAATAAGAAAAAAAAAACCTTGCTGCATAAAAAAATATTTAATTAATAAAGACGACCTGAACTCAGTGGCCAGTCAAAATCTGACTGAAAAATCTCTCTGCTCTTGCTGCTCCCATAGAGTCCCTTTTTCCACCATATGTGCATGAAGTCTCTGAGGGAAGCATTGCAGAATACTCCTGCTTCACAACTGCACAAAAAAACAACACATTTCTGAATGTCCTGTCTGCAAAGCTGCCATCCTCTGCTGCACAGGGTCAACCTAATCACAAGCCAGAATGCTGCATGAGGACCCAAAGAGTGCCTTACTTGCGCTCAAAGATAAAGGTGAGCTGACACTTCTTTTGGTTTACAACCGCTGCTTTGACTCATGTTGTAATGTTAGTGTGAATGTGCTAGTATGATATCATTCTTCTCCCATTTTCAGATAACTACAGGTAATATGCCGTCTCGTCTGTCAGTCATCCCAGAACATGCAAGCAAATTAGCAGATATTTTACCTGCTGCATCAGTATTATCCTGCCAGGTATGTCAGAAGACATTCACTACAGCACGTATGCTGAAACGCCATGTGAAGTGCCACAGCGAAACAAAGAAGTACACTTGTGAGCACTGTGGAAAAGGATTTAATGACACTTTTGACCTGAAGAGGCATATACGTACTCATACTGGTAAGTTTATATAATAATGTTTACATGTTTAAATATGTAAGTTTGTATATTCTCTAACTTTCCTCTCAACTTACAGGTGTGAGACCCTATAAGTGCACTTTGTGTGCTAAAGCCTTCACCCAGCGCTGCTCCTTAGAATCTCATCTAAAGAAGATCCACGCCATTACTCAACAGTATGCCTACAAAGAGCGTAGAGACAAACTGTATGTGTGTGAGGAGTGTGGTTTGACTGCACAGACACGGGTCAGTCTGCAGAATCATCTTCAAGCTGAACATCCACAGAGACTAATAACGAGAAAAAGCAACTATACATAACACATCACTGTGTTCACCTGAAACCCCCCAAATATAGTGCTGAGTAAAAATAGATAAAATTAGAAGAATTACTGATATATGATAATTAATCATTTTTTTACACGCTACACGCTACATACTTTTGTACAGTCAGTAATACTTTAGGCAGAACCAAATGTCTAAACAGGAAAATAATTCTGATGAATTGAATTGAATCACAAATGACACTGAAGCAATAAATTGTTGAAGGCATATTTCACCAAAAAATAAAATTCTGGTGTGTTGTAAAAGATGACCCTATTTTTTTTTTCTTGAACGTATAGTCTTGTGAAAAAGAAATACACTTGATACTTGTTAAAAAAGAGTGTTTATTATGAAAATAATATACTTTAAATAATATAGCCTACTTAAGTGCAAACTGAATGTAATGTTTTTGGAAACTTAACCAAATGTTATTTGCAATTAAATGAAAATGTATTATAATTAGGGCTGTCAAACGATTAATCGCGATTAATCGCATACAAAATAAAAGCTTGAGTTTGCCTAATATATGTGTGAGTACTGTGTGTAATTATTATGTATATATGAATACAAACACATTCATGTATATATTTGAGAAATATTTACAAGTATATGTATTCATTTATATTTTTCTATAATTTATATTATATATAAATAAAAATATTTTGAACATAAATAACATATTTCTCTTAAATATACACATTAATTTGTGTCTATTTATGTATAAACATAATTACACACAGTACTCACACATATATTATGCAAACTCAAACTTTTATTTTGTTTGCGATTAATCGCCCTAATTATAATTTAAAATTATATTGAATGAAGTTGAACTTGAGAGTGCTTTCTGACGTATGTAATTTCATATTTGTTTTTGAAATGGTTAGGGTTAAAGTCTATACTGCCGAATGTACTGAGAAGCATTTATCGTAAACAAAAATATTTTAATGCAATTTCTGTCGAAACTTACACATTTGTGACCCTGGACCACAAAACCAGTCTTAAGTTGCACGGGTATATTTGGGTCAAAATGATCGATTTTTCTTTTATGCCAAAAATCATTAGGATATTAAGTAAAGATCATGTTCCATGAAGATATTTTGTAAATTTCCTACCGTAAATATATCAAAAATGTATTTTTGTGAGTGGATATGCATGGTAAAGACTTCATTTGGACAACTTCAAAGGCAATTTTCTCAATATTTTGATTTTTTTGCACCCTCACATTCCAGATGTATCTCGGCCAAATATTGTCCTATCCTAACAAACCATATATCAATAGAAAGTGTATTTATTTTGCTTTCAGAAGATGTATAAAGCTCAATTTCAAAGAAAAAGGGCCTTATGACTGGTTTTGTGGTCCAGGGTCACATTTGTAATGATGAAGTTGTAATTGTGTACATTTAAAATATATTAACTTTATGTAGCTAATATTGAACAAGACATAGTTAAAATTATAATCAAAGACTTTACATGTGCTTTAATATGTTAGTCAGCACATCAAAACAAGTGCACATCTTTAAAGCATGACAAACAATAATTTAAAGATAATTATTTAAAATATATTAACATTTAATTTGACATCCTTGCACTTAAATGTGTTAAGAAAATAAGGAATATGTACGTTTTTATTTTTTTAATATTAAATTATCTGCAAGTACAGTTTATATATATATATATATAGGCTACGTTTACGATTTGAAACACACTACAAGTGCACATTCAGTGCTACAATTCAGCGCACTTCTTTTTCCACAAGTATTCCCCAAATGTTTGTTTTTTGTTAACATCGCAGCTTTAAACTTTTGACATTTTGACTAATAAATACCGAATAACTAAACAGGACCTACATTCATAACCGAACCTCGCATGTGCACGCGCTGTCAGCGGGTTGGTACGAACTGCCCAATTATTAGGATTTGAAGGCGCGTTCAAGGATGACGTCAGAGTGAAGTCTGCAAGGAGACCGTTCAGGTGAAAGGAGGCTGAGGTGGAAAACACGAGATGCTCGAGAAGGAGAGTACGAGGATTCTGTCATTTCAACATTTCGGACGTCCTTTCTTTAAAGCGCAGAGAATATAATGAAAGATTAATCTCACCGCCACTGATTACGACACACCGTGATCGGCAGTCTTCGACACAAACGGCTGTGCGGAGCGAGGCGCGAGTATGATGCACGCGCTGTTATTATCCAGCCATCGCTCTGTGTCGATTCTGCGATGCTTTTGTCACACAATCGCTGAGGGGAAATCAAGCGCAACAGTTACCCGTTATTCCTGATCCTAGAATCCCGAAGAATCGCTCTTGAGATTAGGTGATGTGATAACCTTTGAGAGACACGAAAAGGAAAGGACGCATCTTTGAGGGATGCTCTTGTGTCGTGAATATCGCCACCATAGAAACGTGGTGGCACTCGCCGCCGATGGGGTGAAATAGGTTACGGAGAGGTCCTAACGGTGGACCGCATCCTGGACTGTGTGTGCCGTGTAAATACATGTTAGTGAAAAATGCAAGGGGTGACGGTGACTGGAGAAGCGCCCACGTTGAATGGGGGCGGAAGGGAGGAGGTAAGGCGTGAAAATGTTGGTAAATAAAACCATGAGTTTTTTTCTCGTTGTAGTGCAATGGTATATGAACATGTAGAAGGTGAAATGTGATTTTGTAGTATTATTTTATATATTTTGTATTTCATAGGTACACTGTACTTAACATTAAGTTGCACGCATTATGAAATGTGTATATATATATATATATATATATATATATATATATATATATATATATATATATTATTTTGCACGTAATGCATAATCATTAATTCAGTCAAAAACAAAATGAGAACAAATGCAACACTGTGCAAGAATGGAAAGAAATTAATCAAAGAAAAAATATTTATAGTGAAAGTTAGTGATTGCTATCCATTTTACTGATGTCAGAATACTGAAATATTATATTATATATTAACAAACTCCACACTATTTTATAAAATTGGCTCCTAGATTCCTTAAAATCACTCAAACTGTGCAGAAAATGTAAATATGAAATATATATTATATGAATATATTCATACAAATATAATAAAAAATCTAAATAAATACCAAGACAGTTGCATATTCTCTGGCTGCATGTGTGATGATGTCACTGCACAGGTGAGCACCCACTCCACTATCAGTGAACAATGATTATGTTTGTTTAAAGCTAAAATTAGTGTGTTTAAGCAAAATCGTTTTTTTTTTAAACTGCTTTAATCAAGTCATCCCTTCATATTTAACCATTTTATTGTCTTATATGCAGTTGCAAAGTGGAGAAAATTGGTGCAGTAAATATTGTTTTGAAGTATTGCCTTATGTAAAATCATGCTCTGCATGGACATTTCATTGCTCAGTGCCTTAGAAAAGGTGTTATTTATGTTAGTTAGTTTTTGAGGATTTACTTTAACTATTGGACATTTGACTTTACTTAATCTGGATTGGAATTGCTGGTTAATTAAGAGAAAAGGCCTGTCCATAGGAGCGATGAGAGCTAGTGGATGAGAATGCACATCAGTTATTTGTCTGTCTCACTATTTTGCCAGATCTGTGATAGAATGAATGCTATCTTGCATCAAATACAGGGAGGATTGGCCAAATGGGTTCCTATAGCTTTCAGCATTTAAGCAACTGTAAGCTGATTTTTCTGTTAGTGATATAAAAAAAATTACACTTTCAGAGAAAACAACCTGCAAATGGCTTATATATTGACTCAGCATATTAAGTTGGACAGGAGAAAATATTTTAACATCAAAAAATTACACACTTTAACTTAAATATTTGCATTACAAACTCACTCTTAGAAGAAAAAGGTTCTATAGCCTTAAACAGTTATGTCAGGTGCTTCATATTATACACACACACAAATATATATAAACTATTAGGGGTTTTCATCATGGATTCATGAATTAAGCAGCTTGTAAACATACTTGATCACTAGAAAAAATTGAAATAACCCATTAAACATGAAAGTATTATTAAATCATGTAAGACATTTCTCCTAATATAGAACCTTTTTGGCATAAAGGGTTCTTTAAAGGGTTAGTTCACCCATAAATTAAATTTCTGTCAATAATTACTCAACCTTATGTCATTCCAAACCTGTAAGACCTTTGTTCATCTTTGGAACACAAATTAAAGGGGTTGTTGATTATGATTAAAATTTTTTAATGTTAGTTAGTGTGTAATGTTGCTGTTTGAGCATAAACAACATCTGCAAAGTTACGACGCTCAAAGTTCAAAGCAAAGGGAGATATTTCAACATGTTCTCCAAACAATGCGACCATATAGGTCGTTTGTCACTTCCCTGAAATACGACCCATAGGAGCGTTTACTAAAGTGGCACCCCTATCGTGCCGCCCCAACAGGACACTTTCATTTTAATTCATGAAATACGACCCATAGGAGCGTTTGCTAAAACAACAGGACACTTTAATTTTAATGTATTGTTCCCTTTTATCTGCATCATATTTAAGGTTTCGCGTAGCTCAATTGGCAGAGCATTGCAATAACAATATGCAATCATGCGATCGTGGGTTCGATCCCAGGGAACGCATGTGCTCATAAAGAGTATGTGCACTATAAATCACTAAGGGTAGGTTTAGCGGTGGGGTGGTTGTAGTCGTTAATAAAAAAATGAGTTTTGCTAAATGGAAATAGGAGAAATAGTGTAAAAACTCCACACATTTAAATGAACACGCATTTTGATTGGTAACGACAGTCATACGTCATTTCATGATGACAGACGTAACACTGTCATTATTTTTACGCCAGCTAGAGGGCGCATGACTTTAAAACGTAAATATAGGTCGTAATAAGATGCTTTTTTGTTTTTTTTGGAGGACAGTCTCAGATATTTTCTTTTAAAAAATTCTCTGTTTAAGGACTACAACAAACGGCTAGTAGGGACTACAACGAGCTTGTGACATCACTAACCCTAAAATTTACATAAACTCTGCCCCTGGGAATATGCAACAAAGGGGTGAGGCCATGTTATTGCATTACAGTATGTAACAAATGCAATAGCATGTCATAAAAGCAAGATGACAACATAAGTTATAATCGTAATTAAACTAAACTATACCTGTTCTATCTTCATGCAGCACATATTCACTGTCTCTGTAGGATCTTACAGCAGTTCCCACATGAGTGAATTATAGATTATCTTGACAGAATATGCTAATTAATGACTTTAAGATAGTTCACTCCACATCAGCTACATAAATTCATCAACTAACCGTTCAGAAACATCCTGTTGCATTCTACATGTTGTCACTTCTTCTTGAGTCTCTCCATCATTGTCCGACTCCGTTTTGAACATAAAAGCTGAATAGTTTCTGACATTTAAGTGAGTCTGTGTGAGGTAATGTTAATCGGAGCTGCTAACATGAGCTCCTGAAACTCCGCCCTCTTCTTGTGAGCAGCAGCTCATTTGCATTTAAAGGGACACGCAAAACAGCGTTTTTGCTCACCCTCAAAATGTGACAAATTTAACTTGCTATAAAAAAGATCTGTAGGGTATTTTGAGCTAAGACTTCACATACACACTCTGGGGACATCAGAGATTTATTTTACATCTTGTAAAAGTGGCATAATATGACCCCTTTAAGATATTTATGATGAAATCCAAGAGGTATCTGAACTACACATAGGCGACAACATCATTGCACCTTTTTAAGGCCCAGAAAGATAGCAAAGACATTGTTAAAATTGTCCATGTGACTACAGTGGTTCAATCTTTATGAAGCGTCGAGAATACTTGTCGACACAGACACAGTGCAGTGCTTCAGGGTTCTACGTCAGAATGCCGTCTCACCATTGGCCGTCTCTTGGCATTTAGCCAATACTGAGTTGGAGTTATGATGTAGAACCCTGAAGCATCTATACAGTGTAAACAGCGTAGGAGAATGACAGGGAAGAGAAGAAATTGTTCAATAAAGTCATTGTTTTTGTTTGTTGTAATACAGTTCGTAGATACGGGAAGAAGGATGCGGCAACTGGCGAACGTTCAACAAAACTTTAATTCCAAAATAAACAAATACAAAACGAAAGTAATGCCGGCAGACCCTTGCGGACGTCTGGCGGCCACACATACATAATAAAACATAAAATAAAGTCCAGGCCTGGTCCTCTCTCATCCGTCATTGTCATCGCTCCTCCTTTTATGCTTCCAGAGCTCCTCCGTGAGCGACTCACGGCCAGTGCGCCTCGCAGTTGAAGCTAATTATCTTCTCGCGTCACCGGCCTCGCGCCGTTTCCTCATGGCTCTCGCCCGCCCTGCTCTTCACATCCCCCCATCGCCCCTTGCAGGCCAGGGGGTACCCACGAGACTGCGCTCTACTCCCCCCCGGGGCCTGTCTCGGCGGCCGCAGCACTTGGGGGTAAGGACAGACGAGACGAGAGAAAAAGAGACGGAAGCACAGGGAGCGACAGATCTTGGTCCGTTTTCCGGACACACTGCCACTCGGTCCTCAGCCAGCCGAGAGTCTTTTCCTCGCGGTGCCATGCGATGATACTGGACGCTCGGTGGACGGCTCAATCCTCCTCCGCCTCCTGGCGGCCAGCGATGACTCCTCCGACTGAGGGCAGCCGGCAGCGAGTCCCCCGTTCCCTGCTCCTCCCCTTCATGGCGGACGGCAGCAGGCTTCGGCCCATGGCTAACGGCGGCGACTCCTCCGCTCCCTCTTGGACGGCAGCCACCCCACCTCGTCCCAGGGGCACGGCCTCGAGCTCTCCGTCCCACCTGTCACTAGGCTCCAGCACCACCGCCTCGGGCAGCCTCTCGCGGTCTTCACACTCCCGCGCTGCCCGAACTCCGCAGCACCGCGATCCCCCTCAGCAGCGAGGGCTCTCCGACAGCATGTCCCTTCTTCCTCCTGGGTTTCGGCACCAATGTAACACAGTTCGTAGATACGGGAAGAAGGAGGTGGGAACCGGCGAACGTTCAACAAAACTTTAATTCCAAAATAAACAAATACAAAATGAAAGTAATGCCGGCAGACCCTCGCGGACGTCTGCCGGCCACACAAACATAATAAAACATAAAATAAAGTCCAGGCCTGGTCCTCTCTCGTCCTTCACTGTTGTCGCTCCTCCTTTTATGCATCCGGAGCTCCTCCGTGAGGGACTCACGGCCGGTGCGCCTCGCAGGTGAAGCTAATTATCTTCTCGCGTCACCGGCCTCGCGCCGTTCCCTCACAGCTCTCGCCCGCCCTGCTCGTCACATTTGTATTTTGCGCACAAAATGTATTCTCATCACTTCATAACATTAAGGTTGAACCACTATGATGGACTATTTTATCAATGTCTTTACTACTTTTTTTGGCCTTGAAAGGATCAATGATGTTGCTGCCTATGTGTAGTTCAGATACCTCTCAGATTTCATCAAAAATATCTTAATTTGTGTTCCGAAAAAACAAAAGTCTTACGGGTTTGGAACGACATGAGGGTGAGTAATTAATGACAGAAATTTCATTTTTGGGTGAACTAACCCTTTAAAACTGAATCAAGAACTCTTTCTATAGAACCCCATTGAACCTTTTTTTCTATAAGAGTACAGACATTCTTTGCTCTCAGATTTTCTCACTTGAACCTTTTTTTCTGACTCGCTCTGCTTTCTCACTTTGACTTTTCCCACCTGACTCACAACATTTATCTTAGATAACCCAAGGTCAGGTCTCAGTGGGTGCATTAATTATTTTCTGGATGGCTATTCATCCAGTGTGTAGTTCATTAAAGAAAATCCAATAATTAACACACTCACTGTTCTGGCATCACATACAGTGGCTTGAATTATTTTAAATACATTCTTTGTGACAATACAAGCCTTCCCTTTATTCCTTCCCTCTCTCACACCCTCAGTTGCTGAGTTTACCCCCATATACTGTTACAGACCGATCGATACACTGAGAGACAGAGTGGGGGAGGGGAAGTTTTTTGTAATCATTATTGAGTTTTCATAATGTTTGTGCTACATTGTCACTTACAAACGTATCAGTACTTTTAGCTGCAGCTATTTCTGTTTAGTGACAGCTCTTCTCAATTTACAATGTCTGAGTCTGACGTTCATCTGTTCTCTGCTTTGTACAGAACAACATATATGCCAGTGATTCTGGATGCTTCGTTCTTTCTGCTTTGTGGATAAACACATCCCTTTGAAAGTAATGAGATCGCCTGGTCTGATAGAAATAGATGTTCATGCTGACAAGGCAATCAAGACTTTAAAAGGCCACTTAGACCATCCTGTTTTAATTCATGACTGTATCCGTTTCTCCTCTGATCTTTACCATCATTAGTTTATCCTCACGCCTCTGACACATAACTAGTCTCTGTTGTGTACTAGTTGTCCGCTGATTTGTGTGCTCTGCAGTCTAACGTTTAATGCATATCACTCTCAATATCATTTGATCATACTGAATATTTTATGTGCTCAATGTCCTTCATCTCAAAATGTTGCACTCACAATTAGAAATGAAAGGGAAATCTCTACTTGGTATGGGAATCATAAAGATTTTAATAATTTAGGTTCTAATACCACGCAACAGTTCCAGTTCTGTAACTGAGAAATACAGTCTCCATTACCAAATGATGAGATCATTTCAACAAGAAATCTATTTAAAAAAATTCATGCAAAAAGTGTTAACACAAAATGTAATTAATTTCACAGTATTTTTAGAGGTAGCATAAATGCAATCCAATAATTGACTACATATTTAACAATAATAGGCTATTAAACAAACAATATATATATATTAAAGTCCTCCTGTAGTCAATGATTTTATCCCTTAAAACTATTTTTTGATCACCAAAATTACATATCTAAAAATTTTTTCCTGTGAAAAAAAAAAAATATTCATGCCTTTAAATAGCTTGAATGTAACTCTACACCAGCACTTCTCAAAGTCCGGACTCCGGTCCAGATCCGGACCCGGAGGGAATTCAATCCGGACCCGCCTCCATTTCGTATTTCAACAGCAGTAATTGTGTGTAAGGGATTAAAAATCTAGATTCATTAAAATCATTTGTTTAGTGTTTTATGTCTTTTTGGAGATGGTCCGAAATTAAAGCGAAGGTGAGATATTTAAAGTTTTCCTCCGTGATTCAGTTGCCATGACAACGAGTCATGCGCGGCGCGACGCGACACTTCACGCGCAGTAAGCGTTTGAATGGGTGTGGAGCAGTGGTTCTCAACCTGCGGCCCGGCACAAATGTAAATGCGGCCCGCGATATGCCGACCACAATAATAATAATAATAATAATAATAATTATAAAAATTAGCATACAATTTATTTTTGTACAATTTAAAGTGAATTCTTAAAAAAATATATAAATGAGCTATAATGCTTTATTTGTCATATAAAATAATTTTGGTGAGCATTTATTATTTTCAGACATCAGGCAATGTAGGCTAATGACGCAATCACTCAGTTAACGAAACACAAGTGCGCGCTTAGGAAGAATTCAAACAGTAGCCATTAATTTTGTAAATTTAAGCCTCAAAATGGTCAAATTTGTTATTAAAGGAGAAAAACTAAATGTGGAAGATAAAATGAAGGAACACATGCAAACAAGAAGAGTCGCAGCATCAGCAGCAAAGGTAAGAAGAATGGAAGAATCAGTTTGCTGTTAGGCCTAATGAGCGAGATGGGCAGCCTTCCTGTTTGCTCTGTAGTAAAGTACTTGACAAGCAAAACCTACAATTTCAAAAGACTGAATTGTAAATTCGATGTGTTTGTTTGATGTATTTTAAATCAGTAAAAATAACCGCATCAGCGCACCCGCGGCTGGATGAGCCCAACTCTGCGCGCTCGCGGATCCGATGCTGCGCGAGACAGAATGCTTGATATCGTCAGAGATTGTAATTACAATGCGCTCAGTGTTGTTTGTAAAAAGAGCTGAGTAACATTTGCTTATTAAGGCATTTATGTGATTGTTTGGTGACAATTGCGATGATGTTGAAGAGAGTCATAAAGTCATACAGAATAAAATAGCAACTTAAAGTGATTGTATATACAGTTTGTGTGTTCATTGAGCATTACTGATTATTATTGTAAAGCTAATGTCAGTAAGTTAGTTTTTATTTGTTATTTATTGTGTGCAACATCTTGGTATAATAATAGTATTATCTGCTAATACCATAACATTAAATCTGATTAGTTTGCATTGGTGACGTCATATGTAAATTATATGCGGACCATGAGACTTGCACTTGGACCATTGTGCGGCCCACTGGGAAAAAAGTTTGAGAACCACTGCTCTACACCCTTGCCTCTTTTAATATATGCGGAGCAATGAATATGCTAATTAGCCCCGCCTCCACTAGCTTGTGCCAGCTCAGAGGTTTTTGATGAAAACATTCCAGGATTATTCTCCTTATAGTGGACTTCAGTGGCCTCCAAACAGTTGAAGGTCAAAATTACAGTTTCAGTGCAGCTTCAAAGGGCTTTAAACGATACCAGACGAGGAATAAGGGTCTTATCTAGCGAAACGATTTTTTCATTTTCGAAAAAAATACAACTGTATATGCTTTATAAACACAAATGATCGCCTTTTACGTGCTTCTACTTTCCGTATTCTTCAAAAAGTTTACGCTGTATGCAGGGCCAGATTATCCATAGACGGGATTGGGCGAGTGCCCTGGGGCACCAGCCAATAGGGGGGCACCAAGCGATTGAGATAATGACTAGACTTTTTTTTTTTAAATTATGTTTTGTATATATATTATTTAGCTGGAAGGATACAGATACAAAATTAACAGTTAATGATACAATATATACAGAGAGAATATAAAGAGCCCTGCCATTTTGATCGCAAAGGTGAAAGTGCCCTTTGTGGTCCCATCGCGGTAGAGACCTGCACTCCCGGATCCGCGGGACCCAACGCAACAGAGCACGGCGCGGGCGGTAAGACACTACTCGCGTACGAGTTGCGGGAGAATCAAATGATTCCTGCGGGAAGCGGGCGAGCGGGAGCGGAACTGAAAATCCATCCCATCCGATGTAGGTCTCAACATCGCGGTGCCCCCTGTGCATGCCACTACGTGGAGGACACCAGGTTTATGCCTATTTATTGGGAAAATCTTATTAAAACCAAAATTATAGGCCTATGTAGTGTCCCATGCACTGACAGACATTCACGGTGCTATCTAGGTAGTCCGGTGGCTGACGATTCTGTAATTTGTCAAATGCAGGCAAATTTCGCTGTGTACAAAACATACAATACGCTTCAAATGATTACACACATAGGCCTATGTAAATGTTCATGTGCAATTTTTTTTTTTACCTAGGAAGCTCGTATTTACGATAATTCCAATAGCACGTGAAGGCAGAATTAATTGACGATTTTGCATGCACAAATTCTAGAAAAAAGATTTTCCGCTTAAGGCTTTTTTACCATTATTTCTCGGCAAATATGTGACGCTGTTGTCGATTTGAAATTTGTGGAACGGTTTTCTCTTTTAGATGGTTGCTTAGAAGCTTGTAAAGTTCAGTGTGTGTGTTTTGCTGCTGCGCGCGTCTGTGGTGCTGAATTCAACTGTTAACCCTCTGGAGTCTGAGGCTGATTTGGGGCCTGGAGAAGTTTTGACATGCCCTGACATTTGTGCTTTTTTCATTTGTTCATAAACACATTAATGACACAAGTGTCATTACACTGTATTCAACACAAACTAGGCTACAATAATATGTAAGGAACATGTATGTACAGGTTTTTGTTTTTGAAGTAATAATGTTTATGCGTGGTTATTGAAAAAACAAAAAACTTTCACTGAAAGTCACTGAAATAAGGCCAAAAAAAGTATATTAAATCTGTGTTCATAAGACTTCTGGGTATTGGAGGTTGTAAACTAGAGTTTTTGCTTCAAAATTATGTAAAAATTATGCTGCCTACTCCTTCATATAAAACAATATATTGATTTAGTTTTTGTAAGTCACTTTTTGTCAAGAAACACAGTATGCATGGAGGCGTGAATGATCATGAATAATGTACCATTTACACCTGAGAAGACAAAAGAATCAAATAATAATGACCTGAAATGACTTGCATATTAATGAGGCCTTTCAGTCAGGTAGGGTGTGAAAAAACCCTCTGTAATCATGTCTCAGCTCAATTTAAAATAATGGTATTCTATTATATTCTTTAAAATATAATGTATTTCTGTGATGCAAAGTGTCTGAACAATTATGTTACCTCTGTGGCATTTCATATAGGCTTTTAGCTTAAAGCATGCACATTTGGAGAAATATTGATGGATTCTTATATGTTTATGTCAAATTTCTATACAGAGGAGTAATATTTATTCTATATTTATTCTATATATCATCACTATGAGTGCTGGATACAATTCATACTTGCAGCCGGAGGGCGCTCTCTGTACACCTTTAGGCCACAAATCCATATAAAGAAGAAGAAGAACCAGGAACTAACTGCATGTCCTCTAGAGTTCGCTAACCATGGCTTTAACATCCAGATAAACACTTTTCAAGACAATAAATACACGATTGAGACGATGTATGCATGTATTGCGTCTGAATTTGCGTCTGAATAGCACTCGCTCCGTGGGCGTGGCCGCATTAGCGGATAATGAGCTGAATCACTGACTTCTGACATGGCTCTCTTTTCATACAGATTACATAAACACAAAATGTTTGTTTTCGATTTGACTTGCACGATTTAAAACCTGACATTTCAACGTTTCTTTAGACATAAGTTTAATTTTTTTGTCATTCGTATTCACTAAGTTACAGTTCATTTTCTGAGAACTATCAGATTGGACTTTGTTCAGAGGGAGACGAGAGATCACGCATCATGTTAGTTTTCTTTATTTTACAAAAAGCACAACACTTTGTTTTTACTGTGAGTGTACACAAATGAAAGAAGATATTCAACAGATTAAAATGGTGTATAACTCTTAATTGTATGTGCAACATTGACGGAGTATTTTGAGTCTCTTTCACACTGGTAAGAAAAAAAACGCGGTGGTATCGCCGGCGATACCCTCAGACCTCAGAGTGTTAATATGATTGCTTGATTGCAACAGTCTTTGTCTTTCTTGGGCTTGCTTATTTATTTTTTGTTGGGGGGTGGGGGGCACTTCAAATGTGGTCACCCTAGGGCACTACACTGTGTTAATCCGGGCCTAGCTGTATGTCCTACGCCTTCCCTAAGTAGAATAGGTCTGCTTACACACCTAACCTTCAGTGGTGTGTAAGCAGATCATATGAAACGTATGACTGAGATCATACAAATTCAAACAGATTAGCCACCAATTCGCCTAAACATAAAATAGTTACAAGAGTGTGATGGTTACGCTGAATGTTTTTGAGTCACTGAAAAGAACTGACTCAGAAGAGAGATTTGTCAATTGAACTACACTGATTACAGTGTTTGTTAAACTGTTTGTTTGTGCTGTATTTTCAGTAGCATGTTGCAGTGTTACCTGTGAATAGTAGTGCTGAAATCTGAATTTTATTATGATATTCTGCCTTCATCTGTGGGTGAATTCACATACAGGATTTTTTTTTTTTAATTTAATTTTTAATTGTATCTGAATAAGAACTAGTTATTTGGCCCCAACCTAGTTGCTATGCACCACGAGCAAGTAAACTGAACAAAAACAAAGAGTCACTTGCTTTTCCTCTCTTATCCCCTATCCGAAGAGGGCAAATAATCATTCACTCATACACTATACATGTACAGGAAAACACACAAATTTGACACACATTCGGCCTGATTTTATGATTCTGCCCATCACTGACTGATGAAAAGGGCACATGATCATATGACTTCAGACATTCTTGGGGCATCTAAATAATTTAACATATTAAAGTGGCTCTGAAATAGCAGGCTAACTTTATCCACTATTTATATATCACAGCCATTTTGTTCTATGCAAGTTCCCCAATCACAGCCTCCAGAATTTAATCTCACTGAATATCATTCACATCTCCTAGGACACATTTTCTTGTGGTACCAACAGGATTCAACACATGCTTCTCACCCTCTCACCACTGCACCTCTCTCCATCTACTGAATAAATAAAACATACAGGCAGACAAAACCTAGAGAAAACATACAGATTAAGTAAATATGTACAGTATAAATGGGAATATTATATGCTATATTAAAATGTTATTATATGCTATTTTATAATTTCATGCTTCAGGTCGTCATTAAAAACATGTGTAGATATTAGCTTGTGCACATGGCAAGTCACACTGCAGGCCCTAATGGATTCTGTCTCTCTCATCCCAGTTTGCTCTCTTGTCCTTGTAAAAGAACAATTAAACTCCTGCCAAGAGGAGCACAGCCTCCATGCCATGCTTGGGCTGCAGCCTGCTTTTAGTGCTGCAGTTTCTCACAGCAAGGGCATTGCTCGTACTATTAGCTGATTTATGTGTGCGAGTGTGTGTATGAGAGAAGGGGTGTGTATGTGATGTTAGAGAAGAGACAGCAGGAAAGAAGGACAAAGAGGGGACGAAAAAATAAAATATTGCAGACCAACCATAGAAATAAAATCTTTTTGTGCAATACCTTTTGTTCATGTGTCAGAGGAACTGTGTGGCTTGTTATTTTTTTTATTTTTTGTTTTTTTCTCCCTCCTGTTAGTTTGGAATCAATTCATCTTTTCCCATATGGCCACAATACCTCAAGCCACCACTGGGCTCAGACTAGGCAGTAGAGATCCTTATGCATTTAGTCGAGATGATGCACTCAGTGATGTCTAAAAGCTTCTAGACTTCCCCTCCACAGTCATACAGAGCGTTTTAAAAGGAGACATGGTTTGGGTTACGAGCAGCCAGGAAATGTATTCAGCCCTCAGGAGAATGATCTATTACTGAGTTCTCTCTGCACCATGTCAGAGTGGATATAGGAGACTTTGCTTCACTCAGTTGTGCATGTTGTAACACAAATGAAATATACTAGTTCCCTGAATCATCTAAAACTGGGGTTCGAACTAGAGTCAGGACCACCAGGAGGCATCAAAGGGGTCCTAGTGTGTCCAAAAAAAGGTAGAAAATAAGTGTCTAAAACGCATCAAGAAAGTAAAAAAAAAGAATTGTACAATATTGCACAATATTCTTTCTTTAGAATGCTCTGAAATCGTGAGATTTATAGTGATTATTTTATTCTATTGATAGCCCTAGTTTTTTAAAAGTAAGTAAAAGTAAAACTGCATATAATTTACATGTAACATTAACATCTAAAATGTATCAGAGGTGTTATATGCTTTTCTGCCAAACCTAATTTTTACATCTTCTTTTTTTCTTTCCCTGTCCCTCCTGTTCCCCCAACCATGCTCCTCTCTGCTTTCTTTTGGCTCTGTCATCTATTCACTCCCATTCTGTCCAACACCTTCCAACTCATCTCTTATTGAACCCTGCCCATTTCAATTTCCTATCCATCTGCACTACCCTCTGTCCCCTTGTCTTCCTATATTTTCATCTACATCCGTCCTCCCCCTTTCCTGCCTATAGCAGCGTCCCCTCAAGCAGTCCCTGAGTGGCTCGCTGTGCCGAGAGTCACACTGGAAGTGCCTGCTGCTCACCTTGCTCATGTATGGATGCTTTGGTACGCTAGGCTGGTGCTCCCTGTACCGCATCACCGTAATGGCTTCTGATGACCAAGGCCCCGCCTACTTCTACGGAGACCGAGCCCGACTCTATCACGACAGCCCATGTTCCAATGGCTACATCTATATACCTGTAGCCTTTCTGGCCATGCTGTACATTGTCTACTTGGTGGAGTGTTGGCACTGCTACTCCAAAACAGCTAACCTTGCTAAGGTGGAAATCAGTGAGGTGTATGACAGGATACAGCGGTTGCAACAAGCCACACCCTGCATCTGGTGGAAGGCCATCAGCTACCATTACGTACGGCGTACCAGACAGGTGACGCGTTACCGCAATGGAGACGCGTACACGACTACGCAGGTGTACCATGAACGGGTCAACACGCATGCAGCGAGCTCCGAGTTCGATTACTCGCGCCTCGGGGTCAAAGACGTTTCGAAGGAGCTGCAGGGCCTTTTGGAGCATCCCGTCACACGATTGCGCTTCACAAAGTGCTTCAGCTTCGCCAGTGCTCGTGCCGAGACTGCCTACCTCACGCAGCGAGCACGCTTCTTCGGGGACAATGAAGGTCTGGACGACTACATGGAAGCGCGGGAGGGTATGCACCTTAAAAACGTTGACTTTCGGGAACACATGCTGGCATTCCCCAACCCATCACGCCCACCTTGGTACACCCGACGCTGGGTGTACTGGCTGGCCTCGGCTTTCCTGCTATCGTGGCCTCTTCGCGTGATTGCCGAGTATCGCACGGCGTACGTCCACTACCACGTCGAGAAACTGTTTGGCGAAAATGAGGACGCAAATGACAATAATACGGAGACGGGGAACTACTGTACGGGCTTCGAGCATGGCACCGGGGGTCCCACTCTGCGCATCATATCACGGGTCAACACAGTGGATATGACCGAACTGGAATGGCACATTCGCTGTAACCAGCAAATGGTGCCTAGCTACTCTGAGGCCTTGCTTATGGATTTGGAAGTGAATACAAACACACCATTATCGGTCGCGATGGCAGCACGTATGCGACGCAATTCTAGCTACTTCCTTCAGAGCTGCCCCAGGTGTCGGCGCTCAACGAGCAGCTCCTCGCTCCCTTCCTGGGTTAGAGGGAATGTGGCTGCGGGGACAAACTCATTCCCTATTAGGCCCGGCGGCAGGCTGTCCCTTAGTCGCAGTGGTTTCTCTCTCGGCCGGTTGCAGACCGCAAGAAGTCGCCACCCCTGCCTGTTTCACTCGAGAAGCCTCGGAGGTGGGATGAGCAGCCGGCTGGAAGAGGGTGGTGGGGGTTTCCTTGGTCTTGGGTTTAGAGTGCCAGATGAGGAGAGGAGGGGTGTATTAGAGAGTGAAGGGCTAGAAGATGACGACATAGAGGAGACAGGCCAGGAACAAGTGGAGGAGAGGGAGAACGGAGAGACCAGGGAGGATGAGAGAGACAGGCCACCAACCTACCAAGATGCTCTGTATTTTCCGGTGTTAATCATTCACGGAGAAGAGAGCTGTCATGGGGGGCATGGTATTGACACGGGTTAAAAGAACCGATATGATATAGTAGAGGCAGATTGATATCTGAGGTTCAGATAAGAGACAGGGAGATCAAGAAGTCGAGGAAGAGATGGGAATTTTTACCAGAGCCAGGATAGAAAAGTTTAACCGTAAGAGACTGATTTGTGTCTCTGTGTAACACTGAAAAACAACTCAAAATGTGTTCATGAATGTGTATAATGTTGTAGGGATTGAAATGAAAATAATATACATTGGTAATGTCATATCAACGTCAAATGACTTGATACAGACTGACCCTAAATATATATGTAGTTCATACCTAGTAGAAAATACTGATAGGCATGGAACATCAGTGTCCTATATTGATCTTAATGTCCTATTATTGAAATCTTTGGCAAATCATGTCCATAACAAACTAAAAGATCAGTGTGTCCTCCTTTTGACCATGGGAGTAATGTATTTTACATGAAAAGCTGGGCGTCTGCAACCTGCCTTTAACATTGCAAAGCAGTTTTTGCGAATCTGCATTAATGTGAAAAAGCCCATGTTGGTGTAATATTGTAAATCCATTCGTCAACAACATACAAGTAGCTTACAGAAAAAAGGGACTGAGATGTGAACTGCATTTACTGAAGTTTTTAAATAGACATTAGAAAGAAAGAAGAATCAAAATTCAGGTGGACAACTAAGGTAGATCTGACAGAAACAAAACCAAATGGTTCTCAGGGGGAAAAGTAAAAAAAATAAAAATAAAATAATAATAGACCTAATAAAAAGGGATGGTAAAAGATCAGTGAGTGAATGTAGGCTGGTGAATTGTAATCCCTCACTGTTTGACACTGTGCTTTAATCCACCGTCCTGGCTAATGACTTCTTTTAATCTCGTTCTTTTTAATTGCCTGGTAGAAGCACGGTGCTTATGACTTCACTTATCTCTGCCTTAGAGGTTTCTTATGTCAGCCTCATGTCTACTGCAACCAACTGACAGTAGATGTATTCAGCAGCAATTCAATGTATTCCTCTTTATTACCCTGTATACACACATTCGCTTTTCTATCATGGTGGGGACCTTCCATTGACTTCTTTTGGTTTTATACTAAGCTAATGATATTTTCTATTCCTTACCCTTAAAACTAACCATCACAAAAAATGTTTTTTGCATTTTTAGATTTTCATTAACACATTATTTAGTATGTTTATATAACCATTGTCCTCGATTTCAGGCTTTAATATTCTTGTTGGGATATCTATCCATCCATTTGTAGGCCTTCTCATTCATTCCTCCCTAGACTGTTAGAATGTTTAAAATATTGGTTTAAGCTCATTTCAGTTTAATACAACTATTGATAATAGATAAAATAGACGACACAAGATACAAAGTAGTGCAACAATCCACCTCCCCATGTAGTCACATTGGTGATATGCACATAGAAGAGCAAACAAGCATAATACATGTGTAGGTCAGCACAAGCACAAAGCGTCACCTACTTTACAAACAGTGCAGGGATTGAGTTAAAATAAGCTGTCCTTGGATACACTGAAGGAACGAATGTATAAACACAGCCTTGCACATGAGGAGGATATTATTACAAAAAAAAGGTAAAGTCCAAAGCACACACCAAGAGCATCCCTGTATTGTTTGTAGAATTTCTACTAAATAAATTATTGCTAATACTTCAATAAGCACTAGCATATCTTTCAGCAATGAGGAAATGATTACAGTGGCCATGACCATGATGCTCTTATTAATAAAGTCAAACCATTAACAATGTGTTTACTGACTGCTTTATTTTCATTATTATTTGGTACTAAATTTATTTGCAGTAACTTGCAGGTACAGATGAGAAACACAGAAGATAATATATTAAAAGAATAAAGACCATTTCCTGTACTGTTTGCATCTATGTCCTTACAATCACAACAAGCACTTTAGCCAATATTAACTCGCATAGTCGTATTGTTATGAAGTTTTATAGTTTTGATAGAAGTCATAGATGCTTCATTTGACTTTGAATGATCCTTTAGTATCAATTAATAATGCTGTAAAATTCTGGATTTAGTCTCGGTAACTCTAGGCTAATGACCAGAGTTGTTTTTAGGGTTGGATCAATGCAGACTTGGCAAACACCTGCTCTTGTTGGAGACATCCTCAACAGTGTTTTATACAGTTAAATTGTTGTGTATATCAAGGCACAACCATTCTCCAATGAGTTTTGAATATCTTTGGATTTTTATTGTGGGTGAGCAAACATCACGCTTAAAGGGTTAGTTCACCCAAAAATGAAAATAATGTCATTTATTACTCACCTTCATGTTGTTCCACACCCATAAGACCTTCGTTCATCTTCGGAACACAAATTAAGATATTTTTGATGAAATCCGACGGCTCAGTGAGGCCTCTATTGAGAGCAAAACAATTGAAACTCTCAAGATCCATAAAGGTACTAAAAACATATTTGAAACAGTTCATGTGAGTTCAGTGGTTCTATCTTAATATTATAAAGTGACAAGAATACTTTTTGTGTGCCAAAAAAAAAAAAAAAAAACTACTTTTCAACAATATCTAGTGATAGGCCCATTTCAAAACACTGCTTCATGAAGCTTCAGAGCTTTATGAATCTTTTGTTTCGAACTAGTGATTCGGATCTCCTATCAAACAGCTCAACTGCTGAAATCACGTGACTTTGGTGCGCCGATCCACTGATTCGATTCGTTAAGCTCTGAAGCAGTGTTTTGAAATCGTCCCATCACTATATTGTTGAAAAGTCGTATTTTTTTGGCGCACAAAAAGTATTCTTGTCGCTTTATAATATTAAGATAGAACCACTGAACTCGCATTTTTCAAATATGTTTTTAGTACCTTTATGGACCTTGAGAGTTTCAATGGCTTTGTTGTCTATACAGGCCTCACTGAGCCATCGGATTTCATCAACAATATCTTAATTTGTGTCCCGAAGATGAACGAAGGTCTTACGGGTGTAACATGACAGTGAGTAATTAATTATATTATTTTCATTTTGGGTGAACTAACACTTTAATGTGTAGTGAGTGACCACACTTCATGCTACACTACAGGCTAAAATCACATGTGTTTGGCTAATATCTCCATCTAGTGGTGGTTCCTGCAATGAAGCCTATTGGGACTGGTGAAGTTTTACTTGGAGAAAAAGTACAAAATGTTTTTAAACCGAATATTGGTCCAAAAAGCATTATAACAGATTGAAAACATATTTTTAATTCCCTGGAATGTCTGGAATCTTGCAAGGAATTATACTGTTAGCATTTCGTTCTCCCATCTTCTCCCTCCCTCCGTTTATAATCTGGGTTTGAAAGACAGAGAAGCAGTTCCCTCAGTGCTGCTGACAAACGAGAGAGAGAGAGAGAGCAAAGGAGTGTCTGTGTGGTGGATATAAAAGGACACAAATCAGACCTGGTAAGTCAAGCATCTAAACCATGCATTCAACAAATATTCAAGCTTTTTCATCATTGAGGAAAAAGACATTTTACTCAGTTAATTAGATTTACATAGCAGGAAGACCCTATAAATGCCTGATTCAGTAAACAAGACGCTGGAATAGTGTTAGACATCCATTTCCAGTCACCATTCCACTGCCATTGCTAGCAATCAAAACAATGTTTGTTCAGTTTCATTATTGAATATGGTCTTTTATATATTAATCTTAAGAGAAGTGAAGTAACTGTGCAGGCGCTGAGATAAGCTTTTCACTAAGCAGCTTGTTACCTCCCTTGAGCCTGATGATTCAGACTAGTGCTGCCATCAGAGATTTAGGTCACAGAGACGACACAGCATGTTGTCCTAGTGACAGTGAGGAGAACCACCTTAAGAGTAAATCATTAGGAGTGCGTTTTAGTCTGTGTAATAATTGTCAAAACCAAATCCATGTTTTATGCAACTAGTATTTGTCAGTGTAGGTACATACTTCAAAATCTTCAAAGTCTATGTTTATATATAAAAATAGTACAGTTCATTGAACATGTTGACCTTTTATTATGAGTGACCAAAAGCACAGCAGGTTGTCACAACAGAACCCATCAAACATTTATAAAGCACAAAATAATTAATGACAAAACCATTTCCCTCCCAAAACACTGCAGTGTATACATTTCTAAAAAAACGTGACAACTTGCCCCAACCTGAAATGTATGTAATATACCTTTGTCCTGAGAACAGTTCAGCCTTTAGCTCGTAGATTCATTAAATAGTTGACCCAAAAATATGATATTCACAAATGACAACTCTCTGGATATTTTTAGCATGTTAATGGATATGACAATGTTAATGTATTTGGTCTTGGTGGAATACATCTGCTACGCTGCTGCTGCTGTTAATTATTGCTGTTGTTGGTTGATTATTGCTGCTGCAGAGTAAGTACAGGAACTTGCTACTGCCAATACATACGCCGATACGCTTCTGCGAGTATGTAGACATGCTGCTGCTGCACAAATAGCATATATCAATTACCCATAGCCGATCTATACAGGTGGAGCTGGGGAAGGTGGAGGGTTTTCAGATGAACTCTGAAAGCGTGCTGCAAACTGTTTTTGTGAATGCCATTTAAATGTTGAGCAAGCAAGCTCATTGGCTGCAGATGCGACATGAACCAATCAGCTTGTGCCAAGTAGTTAACGCTGTAAATATCACCAGCTTGCGTTAAGGACACATCAGCCTGCGCCATCTAGAGGTTCATGACAGAACTAGGCATTTTTTATAAATTATGAAATGGGTGTTTGAAAGCTGGCGTAAAAAAAGTGAAATATGGTTTGACTTTGAATCTAGTTACTAAAATAGACCTATAGCCCTATATTAATATTCATTATACCCTATCTTTTTTGATCATTTTTTTTTCTCACTCCACAATCCAACTGGATCCGCAGCTGTGAAGTGAAGAACAACAGGATGTCGAAGGACCAGCTGGACTCAGTGGTGAGCCACGCGGAGGGTTTGCTCTCATTGGCCGTTCAGCTGCACACGCAGTGTCAAGAGGAGAGCGCGCAGATGGCCGCTCTAGTCGAGCAGCTGAGAGAGGAAAGCCATAGTCTCCTCAGCCAAAGCGACGTGCTTCAACAGGACATGGCTGAGATGTGCAAAACGCTGGAAGCTCTGATAGACACTAAAGTGGCGTTTGAAGCCAAAGAGAGGCAGGCTCGCAAACTAAGCAAGCAACTCTAAAACACAGCTTGTCCAGCAATTCAAATTTAATGAAATTTGAAATTACATAATAAGTAGATGTAGTGTTTTATCTATTAAAATCCAATCCTGAGACAACAATAATTGCTCAACAAATGTGTGAGTTTGAGGCAGTGTTTGCTCGAGCAGTGGCAGATGGGTAGAGTGTTTGGCAAAACTTAAAGGAATAGTTCAGCCCAAAATGAAAACTATCCCATAATTTACTCACCCTCAAGCCATTTTAGGTGTTTGACTTTTTTTTTCTTTCAGCCAAACACAATCAGACTTATATTAAATAATATCCTGGCTCTTCCCAGCTTTGTAATGGCATTGAATAGTGCTGAGTTTTTGAAGCTCCAAAAAGTGCATCCAGCCATCATAAAAGTAATCCATACGACTCCATTGGTGTAATAAATGCCTTCTGAAGCAAAGCGATGGTTTTTGTAAGACAAATACCCATATTTAAAACTTCATAAACTATATTCTCTGGCAATGGCCATACGCACATTCACGAGAGTCGAGTCGAGTTCTGGCGGAAGGGTGACCTCTGACCTCTTATAGAAGATGGTCATATACACCGAGAATGGCTTGAGGGTGAGTAAATTATGGGATAATTTTCATTTTTTGGTGAACGATCCCTTTAAACCCTTCAGGTGGTGGGGCAGAAAGGACACACATTGACTTTAAATGTGGCGTCTTTTTGTCTTTTAATCTTCTAAACACTCCACAGTACATTTGTAAATAATCAGTATTATTACACTGAGCACACAAAAAAATATTTTTCGATTTTGCAAGGCACTGCCATAAATATGGATACAGATCGTCTTCTCATCTTCACATTTAGCTATTATTATTTTAAGATGTTAAAGGGTTAGTTCACCCAAAAATGAAAATTCTGTCATTTATTACTCACCCTCATGCCGTTCCACACCCGTAAGACCTTCGTTAATCTTCGGAACACAAATTAAGATATTTTTGTTGAAATCCGATGGCTCCGTGAGGCCTCCATAGGGAGCAATGACACTTCCTCTCTCAAGATCCATAAAGGTACTAAAAACATATTTAAATCAGTTCATGTGAGTACAGTGGTTCAATATTAATATTATAAAGCGACGAGAATATTTTTGGTGCACCAAAAAAACAAAATAACGACTTATTTAGTGATGGCCGATTTCAAAACACTGCTTCAGGAAACTTCAAAGCATAAATGAATCAGTGTATCGAATCATGATTCAGATTGCACATCAAACTGCCAAACTGCTGAAATCACGTGACTTTGGCGCTCCGAACACCAGATTCGATACACTGATTCATTATGCTCTGAATCTTCATGAAGCAGTGTTTTGAAATCGGCCATCACTAAATAAGTTATTTTGTTTTTTTTGGCGCTCCAAAAATATTCTTGTCACTTTATAATATTAATATTGAACCACTGTACTCACATGAACTGATTTAAATATGTTTTTAGTACATTAATGGATCTTGAGAGAGGAAGTGTCATTGCTCCCTATAGAGGCCTCACGGAGCCATCGGATTTCAACTAAAATATCTTAATTTGTGTTCCAAAGATTAACGAAGGTCTTACGGGTGTGGAACGGCACGAGGGTGAGTAATAAATGACATGATTTTCATTTTTGGGTGAACTAACCCTTTAAATGATGGTACTGTCAGTGCTATATGACTGTAATAGAATGTAATAGACTGTAATAGAATGACCCACACACATATACATACAGCATGAGTGTGTATATATATATATATATATATATATATATATATATATATAATGTACATACATTTTGTATGCCATTCTAAGAGAAGTTAAATGTTCATAAACGTTCATGTCAAAATATGATTATCTAAAATATTGCCAATTGTATAATACTTAAAATATTAACTAAACTGTAGCCCATTGACTGTTGTCCAAAACAAGCGATTTCATACATAGCTGTGCTAGTTTTATGTCTCTTGTAGCAATCAATTTCTTGTAACATAATAATTTCAACTCAAATTAAATTTTTACGTCATTTATTTATTTATTTGCTAAATATCCATGTATTAAACAGAATAAAACCCCTTCAGGGTATAGAAGAGCCCTCCTGTTCATTTTGGGGATTACTTTCCTGATTACTTTATTTTGCATTAATTGATTGACTCGTCTTATATCCATCATGTCCAATGACACTTTCTTAGGCATGTCTATTGGCTCTCTGGACATATCTTTTAACTTTGTGTATATTATTGTAGCCATCACATCAAAGTACTATTTAGATGAATAATTAAATAAAAATTCAAGTGTTGCCACAAAAATATTAAGTATTTCATCACTGCTTGTGTTCCCACATAACTGAATTAACTAAACTCTGCAAGATACTTCATGATAAGCTCATGTGATGGTGGTTTCTGGTGATTTATCTTGGGTGGGATGGGCGATGGAGGAAGGGCTCCGTCTCAGCACGGCTCCACTCATCATTACCCCAAACCTTCAACCTTGAGTTCTGGCGTCTCTGTATGACCACCACGGCCGTTATTAACACCCAGAAGAAGAAGCTTACCCACATTGACCTCTGTGGAGGAGAGAAACAGAAGGGGGCAGTGCTCAATAAACACAAGAGATTCATTTCTACAGTATTTAATATAAAGTATGAAGAAACACTAAGGTGAACTTAATATATACACTGACACCTATTGGTGTGGATGCAGCATCATGTGCAGCTCTGGAAAACAATTAAGAAACCACTGCAAAATTAGCAGTTTCTCTGGATTTAATATTTATATGTATGTGTTTGAGTAACATTTTTGTTTAATTCTATAAACTACTGACAACATTTCTTCAGTAATGTTGAAAAAACATTGTCATTTAGAGCATTTATTTTCAGAAAATGACAACTGGTCAAAATAACAAAAAAGATGCCACGGTTTCAGCATTGTCCTGCGGGAAAAAACAATCCTTTGAGTTGGGGAACATTGTCAGAGCATAAGGAAGCAAGTTTCCTTCCAGAATAACTTTGTACGTGACTTGAGTCATGCGTCCTTCACACCAGTCCTCCACTAAATTTCACTAAGACACTGTGGGTTGTAGGCCTCTCTAGGTCTCTGTCTAACCAATAAAGGACGCATTGTCGGGCAAAGCTGAAAATTGGATTCATCAGAGAAGATCAGCCACAAACAAGGTTATCCGGGAAGAAAACTTGCTTCCTTCAGCTCTGGCAGTGTTCCCCAACTTGAAGGATTTGTTTTTCCTACAGGACAATGCTCCATGCCACACAGTCAGGCCAATAAACGTGTGGATGGAGAACCACCAGATCAAGACCCTGTGAAGGCCAGCGCAAACTCCAGACCTGAACCCCACCGAAAACCTCTGAAATGTGATCAAGAGGTCACAAGCCATCAAACAAAGCCGAGCTGCTTGGATATTTGCACCAGGAGTGGCATAAATTCACCCAACAGCAATGTGAAAGACTGGTAGAGAGCATGCCAAGACCCATGAAAGCAGGGTTATACCATTATTCATGGTCTGAAAATATGGCTTTTTTTTTTTTTTGTTATTTTGACCAGTTGCCATTTTCTGCAAATAAATGCTCTAAATGACAATGTTTTTACTCGAAATTTTGAAGAAATTATGTCTTAGTAGTTTATAGAATAAAACAAACATTCATTTTACTCAAACACGTACACATTTTGCAGTGTGCTCTCAACATTCCAACCACTTTACGAAAAATAACCAAAGTACTAACCTCAGTACTGTAGAGTCCTGTGTAGAACTGATTTCCACTGTATGGATGAGCCCATGTATTATTCTCTGCATCTTCACAACTAAAACAAAAACATAGTTCCAGCAGTTTACTTTTTAACTTTAACTAAACATTAGCCCCCAAAGGAACATGGTGATGGGGAAAAATTAGATGGGAGGGTTAATTATATTCCTCTTGAAAAACTCACAAAACTTTTGTGATGGAAATAATATGAGCCGGGAGGACTTTTTTTCTCGAGAACACAATACTTTTGCATACTTTTGCACACTCTTTAGTGTCTTTGTTAGTGGGCCTGCCTCCCATGCTGGAGACCCCGGTTCGAATGGGGGCCGAGTAGCACCGATTACATTTGGTGCCGTGGCCCATGTGGGAGTAAAATTTAGGGAGTGAGTGTAACCAAAGACTATAGAATAACACAAGACGTGTCACTCGTATTGTTTTGAATGGGAGAAAGTGTAACGCGCAATATGGCGGAATAAGTCCCGCCTTCTAAATAAGAGCCAATCGCCAATTGGTAAAGTCATCGCGTCACTTCAGCGACCGTTAATCACCGGTTTCTATAGAAACAGTCAGACGCGCGCCTCCGAAGAGACGCGCATTTAGGTTTGCGCATGCGCATTAGCTTGATCCAGCCTGAAAAATACAGTTTTTTTGTCATGATTCGAGCGTTTAGAAACTAAATTTATGAGCCGGTTGTTGTTAGATTTCATTGGTGATTTCAAATATGAAATTTAATCGTAAGGTTGGCGAACATTTTTTGGAGAATTTGATGTTTCCCCATTCAAAGAGATTGCATGATGCTCAGGATGCCCGAGAGGCGTTTCAAAGATGGCCGCCGAGTGAAATGACTTGTCTTAAAGGGACTTTGGTGTAACGGAGGCAAGCTAATAAGAGCTGTGTGTGTAAACTTCCTCCCCTGGCCTCAAGAGGCCTCCCATGCCGGAGACGCTGGTTTTAATCCCACTCGGAGTGAGTCGAGTAGGACTGATTACATATATGGTTCTTAAAATGTGTAACAGAAGTCACAGAATAATGTGGAAAGAAGACAGTTGAAATCACCTGTTAATGGAAGGAACATTATGAAGGACAGAGAAACACAGGCTGTCCCGACCGATCTTGAGAATACATCCTGATACCAAGAGAAAAAACAGAAGTAGGCCACAGACTCCCAGAGATGTGTTGAGAGAAACGGTCCCCCTGCATTGAATAAAAGAAAGTGGAATGTGAAACATCTAAAAGAAATATGAAAAATGCACATTTGAAGGTCAGCAGAAAAGTCAATACATTCACCTTCTCACATCCTCATCTACACAGCTGGCATAGATCCAGTAAAGAATAAGGGAAAAGCAGTAAATAGCCATGCACACGGCGATGGCTGACACAAAATAGCAGACAGAAGGAGAACTGGAGCCTTCCACGGTCAAAGCCTGGCCAGATGCGTTATAATGAACACTTCCATAGAGGATGCACCGTCCATCAAAGTGGCCCTATAAAGACAACCCAAAAATCATTCATATGTGCACATGATAAATATAAGGAAACACAGTAGCAAGGGACATCAAGAGGTCTCTTTCACAAACTATGTACAAAATGTGTATCTCTCTACGACACACGCAGATGAATAAGAAAAGTGCTGTGCTAACTGCTTTTGTCCCTCTATCATATGACTCTAATAAGCCATAATATGGTGCGAGAGGCCGGCTGATCACATGGTGAAAGCTCAGAAGGTCTGACATGGGATCAGCAACATCACATATTCTATATTTTATTGCACATATTTTTTACATATCTTTCAGAATGATTATGGATACCAATAGATGTAGCTTATTAAAGTCTAATTCATCTGAACACTTCAATAAACATATTCAATCACACATTATGTTACAGTACATTTTAACATCAGACTGAACTGTGTATAACAAAAGTGAAAAAAAGAAAAAAGTGTATTAAATGTGCCATAAATATGCATGCAAAACTTTCGCCATGATCATTTGAATACTCAAACTCTGAAATCAGAGCCAAACTGATAGTAAATCACATTTCCCTAGAGACCTTATTATGTTTTTAGTTTTCTATAAGCAATAATAAAACATTTTATACTTTCAGTGTCCACAAATTAGCAACGATCAGACATGTGCAGATGATTAATTATTGTAACCTGAGTGAGTGTCATCCAGGCGGCGGCTATCACCCCACAGATGAAACAACCAGCGTAAAGGACGAGCTCCAAAACTAGCAGCCAGGGTAGTCCCATCATGAACATGCTCTCACAGTCACTGTCTCACAGTGTCCAGCAGCCGAATGCCTCATTCATGCGCTCTTCAAACTGCTGTGGCAATGTGGATCGTCACTAAAGTATGTCCTGTGCTCACAACAATGTTGCTTTTCACAATGAGTCTCGTCAGAGAAATTCACAGCATTGCTATTTGGTATAATACAAGACTGCATTCAAGTCAAGTTTAGACAAAACATTCAGCCAGCCTGAAGCATATGAGGAATCAACATTTACCCAAAAAAACACCTCATTTTAAGATTATGCATAACAGATATATCAATATATGCTTAGGATGACAAACTGGTAGTTTAAGCTGACACATTTTACTTAAATTGTCCTTTAGGAAAGGAGAAATTAGATGTACCACTATATATTTCAAGCATGAATGAGAATTTGCATCCATGTCTGAGATGTACCATCATTATACAGTAATGATAGTAACTGAGGATTTGTTGATTATTCGAGGGAAAAGAAGGTTACTTAATAGTAGCTGAGCAATAAGTGGACTGTCTGTGACAAAAACTGAAATCATTCAGTGTGTAACAGACTTAATACGTCTTTCTCCAAACCAATAGGTGGCGATAAACACTTTTCAACGAGCTTCAGTAACAGCGACGCGTAGAGTGACACTGAATGACTGAACCTTGCAGTGTCGTTGTTTATCATATTTTTCATATTTTTATAAGAAGTCTAATGGGCCTGTCGTGTTTATAGTTTGATAAATCAGACCCTGGACTAAATCTGCCCGTCACGTGTCTTTATATATTTCATAATGATCTTTTGGGAGACCTTCTACCTCGTATTATTGTGCAGCATGTCATGTGCAGCAGGTAGGAAGCCCCATAAACAGCTTTACTTTGCTTCATAAACCTTATATTAACGTAATTTATTGTTGCTAGGTTAAAACTGTTGTAACTTGGTATTACCAATCACGGTCTGTCATAAAAATAAGTAATTTCTTAGCTAACATTTTATGTATCCCACAAAATTGCAGAAGCTCAATAAAAATATTAAAATATAAATAATAAAAGTATTCTGTCTTTTTTATTTTCACATATCATGCCTTGTATTTCATCTCTAGCTCTTGACTGACACTGCTGACATTTTGGTTAAAAAGTACAAACTTTTGAAGAAACTTAATTAGGGGAAACTGTTGGTTGTATTGACAAAAACGCAACTGAGAGGTGTAATTTATGTTCATCATATACAGTACACACATATTTTTATGCACTATCTACTGAAATAGTGAAATGGTGATAAAATAATAAATTATTTTATTCAGATGATAAATAATATTTGTCTGAGGCAAGTGTACAACAATAAAAATATATATATACATAAAAAGTTTCCAATATGGTTTTACTGTGACTTTCATATAACAAAAAAAGAAAACATAGAAGTTCCTACAGTTGAATGATTCAACTGTGATATTTTATTGAAAATTGAGTGGACCAAGCATTTGCTATAAGTAGACATTTGTTTAAGATAAATAATAATAAATAACTGTTTTAGCAGATGATGAGATGGTGTTTATTCCTGGTGGAAAAATGACGATGGGAACCAGTGCTGCCGATGGAAGAGATGGGGAATCGCCAACACGAGCTGTGACTCTCCAGCCGTTTCAGATGGACAAATATCCTGTCACTAACTCTGACTTCAGGTACTCGTCATTGAAGATATTGGCTCAAAACTTAGTGAGCAGCCTACCCAGACCGTTTTTTTTTAGGTACCTATGATGCCCAAATATGCTTTTTAAACTCAGAGGATAATCTTGTCTATTTCAACACACTTTGTCCTCCTACTGGCCTGATACAACTGCTTCCGTTTATTCCAGGGAATTTGTCCGACTGCAGAAATACAAAACTGAGGCTGAAACGTTCGGTTGGAGTTTTGTTTTCCAGGATTTTGTCTCAGATGAACTGAAAAGTAAGGTCACTCAGACAATTGAGGTATGAACACAAAGCAGGAACAGAAAGTTTTTCAAGTTGTTTAAATGGGAATTTCTGTTTACCTAAATACTGTCTTTTATACTATATTTTCTCTTTTACCCTCTATTCTCCTGAAAATTACCCCATTGCTCTCTCCTAGTCTGCGCCTTGGTGGTTACCAGTCGAGAAAGTGTTCTGGAGACAGGTGACATAGTTAACATTCTAAGATTTTGTGACATTATGATTAATAAAAAAAAAAAAAAAAAAAAAAAAAAAAAAAAAAAATATATATATATATATATATATATATATATATATATGTTTTAAAATGTAATTTATTCTTGTGTTGGCAAAGCTGAATTTTCAGCATAATTAGTCCAGTCTTCAGTGTCACATGATCCTTCAGAAATCATTCTAATATGTCAATTTGCTGTTCAAGAAACATTTATTGTTTACAATTGTACAAAATATTTGTGTACAATATTTTTTTTCAGGATTCTTTGATGAATAGAAAGTTCAAAAGAACAGTGTTTATCTGAAATCTAATCTTTTGTACCATTATAAATGTCTTTACTGTCACTTTTGATTCATTTAATGCATCCTTGCTGAATAAAAGTATTAATTTCTTTAATTTCTTTTCAAAAAAATAAAAATAAAAATTCTTACTGGCCCCAAACTTTTGAACGGTAGTGTATAATGCTACAGAAGCTTTGTATTTCAGATAAATGCTATTCTTTTGAACTTTCTATTCATCAGGGAATCCTGAAAATAAAGTACACAACTGTTTTCAACATTGATAATAATAACAAATATTTCTTGAGGAACTAATCATCATATTAGAATGATTTCTGAAGGATCATGTGACACTGAAGACTGGAGTTGTGATGCTGAAAATTCAGCTTTGCCAACACGAGAATAAATTAAATAGAAAACAGTTAGTTTAAATTGTTGTAAATTCACAATATTACAGTTTTTACTGTATTTTCAATTAAATAAATTAAGCTTTGGTGAGCAGACAAAACTTCTTTTAAAAACATTAAAAATCTTACTGTCCCAAACTTTTGAGCGGTAGTGTATATATATAAATTAGACCAGTATGGGTTTATATATTCTCTTTTTTAATTCTTATTGAGTGATTGACTGATTTATAAATAAATAAAAATAAGTAATTTATTATTAACAATTTAAAAAAGTATAAAGAACTACATTATATAAAAATGTATTTATTGTTTATTAACTTATTTGTATTTAATTATTAAGACTTTATAAATGTCTGAGGTCTCTGGGTTTAATGTGTGCAGCCAGCAGGACCAGGCTCTGGTATCAAGGACAGACTGGAATCCCCTGTGGTGCAGGTCAGCTGGAATGATGCCCAAGCCTACTGTCAGTGGAAGAAGAAAAGGCTGCCAACTGAGGAAGAGTGGGAAATGGCTGCTCGTGGGGGTTTAGAAGGTAAGCCAAAAGGCCTTATGCCCCCCAGCATCTAAATAAACAACTGCTGTCTTATGCTTGTCATGCAGTACTGTCCACCTGTTTAACATCATTTTATGTACTGTAACCTTCATAGCCAGCACATGTGCATTTCAGGCAGGACATACCCATGGGGCAACAAGTTTTTGCCGAACCGGACTAACCTCTGGCAGGTGAGTTGAGGGATATTCTTGTCCATATCATGAAGGTGAAGTGTATATTTTTGCTGTAAAAACAGTCAAGTTCTAACATTCTTAGGGGCTGTTCACACAGCTAGATGACCGTTGCACTCAAATCTTGTGTCTTTTGCAGTGTTTCAAGCATGACTCAGTGTTCTAAAAATACGGCTTTCGAGTTAAAGTCAGCTTTTTAAAAAAACACGTCTTGAGACCGTGCGTTTTTTCCTCATTCCACTGCCCGCATCTTGAAAAATGTGTTTTGTGTGAAAGAGCCAATAGTCTGTTGGTAAATTGCAAACTCTTTGTACAAAGGGCCTTTTTCCAGATGGGGACACCAGAGAAGATGGCTATCATGGCGTAGCTCCTGTAACTGCCTATCCTCCACAGAATAACTATGGTATGGTACGACACACGGCACATGAACTATTACACTTTCTGGTGTGTCACATATTATCAACGACAACATATGTAATTCATAGCAGAGACAATGATACCTAGGAACAAATCTACCTATAAATTTGGGGCCAATCTCTTATGCTCACCAAGGCTCACCAACAGTTGTGCTGCTTAATATGTTTTTGGAAAAGGTGATACATATTTTTAAGGATTCTTTGATGAATAAAATTTGTAATAGAAATCTTTTGTAACATTATATTAATGTTTTTACTGTCACTTTTGATAGTTTAATGCATCCTGGCAGAATAAAAGTATTCATTTCTTTCAAAAACAAAATCCTACTTACCCCAAACTTTTGAACAGTATTGTAATTCTCTTACTATTGTTCTGAATTTTGTGAATAATATCACATAATTTTTTCCAGGACTATATGACATGCTGGGTAATGTCTGGGAGTGGACCTCCTCAAATTTTCCTGGTGCTCAAACCATGTACGTCCTGCGTGGAGCATCCTGGATTGACACTGCCGATGGCTCAGCCAATCACAGAGCTCGTGTCACCACTAGGTCAGTCGTGCTCATATTATTCAAGGTCAGCTTTTATTAGACTTTTATTAGCGCTTCTTGTAACAGTTCCAGTTGACCCCAAGGGGGTCCATCAACAAAGCTGTTGTCCAAAGCAATTTATGAGAAACCTATAATGAATAAAATGTCTGTTTTGTGTTCTCACATGCAGGATGGGAAACACACCAGATTCAGCCTCTGATAACCTGGGCTTCCGCTGTGCTATGAGCTCAAATGCAAAACAGAAAAGGACTGAGCTTTAAGAGCCAAATATTCAAGAATTGTTGATGCCAGTGGTGCATTATGGGATTTATACGACATTTCTCCTGTGGAGACATAAACTTCTGGAATTCAGTGTTATATCTGCTTTTTTCCACTGTGAAATTAAAATCATAACCTATCTTATAGTTGTTTTCTAATCATTAAAGTCATTCAGATATAACATTTATGCCACATCTTATATGCAAAATAGAATAAAATGTAATTGTATTAAATAATACCATACATTTTTTAAATAGTTCAGGTATCATTTTTACTTTTTTTAGCATTTAAAAAAGTAAGGCTCTTGAAGGTAATTTTCTTACTTATTTCTATCTCACTGTGTAAATAAGGGGGTCTGATATGCTGTCATAGCAATAGAGGTATATTTTTGGACCAATATCAACATGGTCTTGAGGTAAATTGTGGTATGTAGTTGTAATTGGAGATGTTGAACCCTCACCAAGTCCTCTGTGCTACATCCATCTCGTCAGCTGCAATAGAGAGCAGAATGACTTTTGGAGTGTTCTCAAATAAAGCTGCTCTGTTCTGAGTTTGCCCTTTCTTCACCCAGTGGCCGTAGATCTTAAAGGCACATGTGTCAATCATTTTGCGTAGGGGTTTGATGGCATATGGGTCGCTGCAGATCACTTCCTTGGTCACAGGTTTGGCACGACGATAGTTGCAGTAGATACGCATAGCGGCAAGTACGGTCATACAGATAACCTGCAATGTGTAGGGTGACACTCAAAACCTCAAAGTCAATGCTTTCTAAGAAAAGTCATCTAGAACATCTCTTTACCTTGAACTTCCTGTAAGGGCTGAAATGACGAACTTCTGCGACCACATACTGCTGGAAGAATGGGTGATTGAGGGCTTCCGTGGCTGTGTAACGGCTTTGTGGGTCCACAACTAATAACCTGGAAATCTACTGGGAAGAAATCAAGTTGAATTTAGAAAGGCATTTTTTCCATTCAATTTTGCATAAGTTCTTTTTAAACTGGTTGTCATCAAGACAAACAGGACCACAACGAATTAAAGAAACCAACACACACCAAGTCTTTGACAGTGTCTGAGCGGTCGTCCCACTCCGGAGAGCTGAATTCATATTTCCCTGCGAGAATCATTCGAAGCATCAGCATTTGTTTCCTGTGCCAGAACGGTGGAGATCCAGCCAAGAGAGTGTACAAGATCACGCCAGTGCTCCATCTTCGCAAGAGAAGACAGAAGAAGGTTATGTAATAACACATTTTATTAAGCATAATGGTTTGCCCTAATCAATTCATTTTCTTCTGGTTCACTGTCACTACCAGGAAGTTCATGTATTTATGTATGTGGTTAGTTTGAGTGTTAATGCAATATTTTCCAAGAAAACGTGTTCATTTACTGTTGGGAGCTGCTCTAAAGGGTTAGTTCACCCAAAATTGAAATTTCTGACATTAATTACTCACCCTCATGTTGTTCCAAATCCATAAGATCTTTGTTCATCTTCGCAACACAAGATATTTTTGATGAAATCCAAGAGGTTTCTGATCCCCAAGAGAAAGCATCATAATTACCACATTCAGGGTCCAGAAAAGTAGTAAAGACATTGTTAAAATAGTTCATGTGACTACAGTGGTTCAACCTTAATGTTATGAAGCAACAAGTATACTTTTTTGTGTGCAAAAAACAAAAAATACACAAGGTGAACAGCGTACAAGTATGATGGAAGAGAAGAAATGTTGAATTAAGTTATTATTTTTGGGGGGTTTTGCACACAAAAAAAATATTCTTGTCGCTTCATAACATTAAAGTTGAACATGGACTATTTTAACGATGTCTTTGCTACCTTTCTGGGGCTTGAAATTGGTTATGACATTGCTGTATATAGGGAGGTCAGAAAGCTCTCGGATTTCATCAAAAATATCCTAATTTGTGTTCCGAAGATAAACGAAGATCTTACGGGTGTGGAACGGCATGAGGGTGAGTAATTAATGACAGAAATTTCATTTTTGGGTGAACTAACCCTTTAAGAGTGATGGTGATGCATACCAGTGTTGTTAATTAAAACTATATATACAATAAGTGTTATAAGGCATTTTTGCTAATTGAAAAAAGATATAAATATTACATGAAAAACTTACTTAAATGTGCTATAGAGGATGTTTTGTTTTATACATTTTTGCAATATTACTTGAAACTGTCTTTACTCACTGATAAAAGACTATTTATTAGGTGCACTGAAAGGAATAATAACAATATACATCATCTGTGCACGAGGTAGGGCCTTAAAAACACCAGCCAATCGTTTGCGTGATCATCGCGTAAACGATTGGCCCTCTGGCTTGTCAATCACTGCCATTACGTTCCTTGTGAGAGACGTGCACGCTCCAGTAACTTTCCACACTCCACAGGCGCCGCATGCAATGTTTTTGTCAGGAGTAACAACTGCAGATTATGAGTTACCTGCGGTGAGTCCGACATAATGAATCCACTAACACGACACAGCGAATGCCGGTGGTAAACACTCGTGTTCCAACGAGTTTTGGGAGACGTTGCCTCAAAATGAGCTGTGAAGGAGGGGGGGTTGTTCTTACGCATACGCTCATTTAAAAAACTCAGTAACAGTCTTTGGTTTCTCAGTCGTCGAAAACATCCTCTATAGCACCTTTAAGTAAATTGAAGTTGAGGTACTAAAATTACTAAAACAAACAAAAATCAATTAAAGAGGTATATAAATATTTTAAAAACTAATGACAAAAGCACATACCAAAATTACTAAAACTTAAAATGAATAGGCTACTGACAATATAACAATAAAAGCTCATATAAAATAATTAATACTATAATAGTATTTAAATAATACTAAAATACCACTTATGCACACTTATTGTATGCACTTACAGGTCAACGGCAGGCCCATAGCCAGTGTGGTTGGGATCCATGGAGCACTCAATGATTTCTGGAGCCAAGTAACCTGGTGTTCCACAAACCTCTAGGGGTGAAACAGAGGCAGATGCTTCTAAACTATCTGTAATCATGCCTTCAAAATGCTTATAATTAAAGGTGTTCATAAGAACTCACCATTCAGTCTTTGTCCATGCCCAATCTGGATCGAGAAACCGAAGTCAGTGAGTTTGATATTCAGATCATCATCTAACAGAATGTTCTCTGGTTTCAGGTCACGATGGACTATATTGTGGGTGTGAAGATACTCAACCACCTCCAGAAGAGCACGCATTATCTTTCTATCAAAGAGTGAGAGAAGAGAAAACTGAGTGCTAATAATCAAGATCATATCTCTAAGGTTAATACAACAGCTACAATGGATTAGAGCTGTACTATATCTTTCCATTCAAAAGTTTGTGGTCAGTATGATTTTTTTTAAAAGAAGATTCTTAAGCTCACCAAGGCTTCATTTATTTGATCAAAAATACAAAATAATTGTTTTCTATTTTAAAGGGGTCATGAACTGCTTTGTTTTATGTTTCCTGGGGTGCACTTATAATGTTAGCATGCTTTTTACATCAAAAATTTGTCATAATTTAGAAATAAAAGGCATTTTTCCTACCCTGATTTTAGCTCTCTTATATGAACGCTCTGTTTTAAGGGGCGTGTCTGCTGTGAGACTTAAGTGTACGCCCACTGCTGTGATTGGCTAACATCTTTCCATTTGAAATAGCTACTCTCTCGAAAACTTTTAGCACGTTTATACTATTACAGCTCTCAAGGATAACTAATCGTGAAAAGTGTTATATTACATTTAGATCTACGCCATTATATTTAGATAGTGGCATGAAAGGCTGCAGTGATGAACATTGTAGCTATGGCAATGGCAATGGCAATTTATTTATATAGCACAATTAAATACAATCTATATTGTCCAATGCGCTTTACAATAGCTAAAAACACAGAAAAACACAATAAGTAAAAAGACAAAAAAATTATTAAGCAATAAAACACATACACAGAGAATTGTAAAAACATACCATAAAATAGACTAGAATTGGTGCTTCAGTGTTAAAATATAACAATAAAAGACAATGTAATCTGATGTAAGCTGATCACAGACATGCTGTTGAGCGCATTAAAGCAGTGATCTTGTCATTGCAACTCCATTTCTGCACACTAACGAAAGCTTTCATCGTCACTAACAGTGCAAACGCATTGTAACTAAGAGATTTTTTGAATAAAATGGGAGTTTTGGCGCATCCAGAACTCAGTTACTGATAAACTCGCACTGTTTGATTGACAGCTCCAGCGATTGTAAAGGGAGCATTCTTTGATCGCTTTCTTTATATAATTTAATCATCGTTTAAATAACAGATTATTTTCATCCTACTAAGAGAAACAACATGAAGTTGCTTGTTTAGTCACTGGTTTGATTTACTGACAAAGAACATCTGACATGAATCATTACACATCAGATCAGGCATTAGAATTAACAGTTACTTACAGGTTGTTGCATTACTGTCGAGTCCATATCGTAAAAGTCTGTTTGCAAATCCTGCAACAAAATGCGAATGATTTACCAAAGAATCCGCAGTGAAATCTAGAATACAAATAAATAAAGCTCAACTGAGACATTCACATTGTTGAAAATAAATAACTATATTACTAGCATTAGGATCTTTGGAAAGGAAATGTTTGTTTTAGTCCTGTATCGCTCTTCTCTCCTCGTCATCTCACTAACACACCAGTGGGCGGGGCTAATGTTGCAATGATGAAGTAGGCATTGATTTCTTCTGCAGAGGCGGGGTTTCACTAGATAGGCACATTCCAGGATCAGTCGTTTGATGGGCCTGGTATCAATAAAAGCTTTTATTGGACTAACAAGGAAGTTTTCAGTTCTGAAACTTACAGGATATTCTTATAGTATGATGACCTCTTATATATCAAAAGCTCAAGGAAAAGTTGATTTCTCAATTCATGACCCCTTTAATATATTTTAAAGTGTAATTTATTCCTGTCATGGAAATGCTGAATTTTCAGCATCATTACTCCAGTCCTCAGTCTAACATAATCCTACAGAAATCATTCTAATATGATGATTTGATGATCAAGAAACTTTTCTTATTGTTATCAATGCTTAATTTTTTTTTTTTCAGGATTCTTTGAATAGAAAGTTCAAAAGAACAGCATTTTTTGTAACATTATAAATATCTTTACTGTCACATTTGATCAAATCAATGCATCATTGCTTAATAAAAGTACTAATTTCTTTAAAACATCAATCTTTTGAATGGTAGTATATGAGGAAATCAATAGAAGTATAAAGAACGGCACTACATTCATGGGTGTGACATAACTTAAACCCATCAACACTCAAGATGCCAACAAGCATTTGATTATATAATCTCCTTTTTAGCATAGGATTTGTTTTATACAGTTTAAACACAATTAGGAGAATCTACAATTGGATTATTCAAGGGAGCTGACCGTGTCTCTTTCTCACTTAGGGTCACTTTTTCTGTGAGGTAATCGAAGAGTTCTCCTCTCTTCATCCTGTTAAAAGAACATTCATCTTTAACCATGAACAAAACAGTGTCAAGGCCTATAAAGTGATGAAGGATTACAATACCAGTTGATGTGGTGATATAAAATTGGCACAGTATAGATAGACAATTTTCTAAAAAAACTGTAACTGCATCTGTTCAAAATATAAATGTCTGGACAAAGGAAGGAATTAGGAGGGATATTGTGCACATGCTTGTATTGAGAGCTGAGCGTTTGGCAGAAACAATCTCGTCTTGGCAATGAGTTTGTTGTGGGCTCTTAGAATAGCCAGTATCCTATCTGTATGCTGCAGAGTGTCAACCAACACATAGTCTCCACAGGGAACATTTAGAAATCTGAATAGGAAGCAAACTTGTAAATAACACAATGATTAAAATAAGCAATTGCTTGGTCTTGAGCCAATTTCTGCAGTAAACTTGCAAGTGCTCTGCCTGTGCAAAAATCGCAACCACAATTCTCAAATTTTGTGGGTGTTTGCTATGACCTTTCTAAAAGTTTGCTAGGTTTGTTTCTTACTGGCTCAAGTCTTTATGATATTTTGCTCCCTAGATATAGCTTAGATCTCTCAAGGCCATGTGAACAACACTAACAATAGTGAGGCACAGACATGAGGGTTGTTGTGTGCCATACTTACAGATCAAACACCAGAAAGAAGAAGGCCTTAGATTCAAAGCAATCCTTCAGTTGAACTATGAGGGGGAAAAAGACAGCCTATTTTTTGTTGAACCACAGTAGCCTTGCAATTTTCAATTTTGTAAATGAATTACTTAAAAGATGTGCGATTTTCTGTATCATAACACCGTAATATTAGGTTATATTTGATAGTATATGTATTATGAAAAGGATCAAGATTTAACTTCCACATTGGACAATCATACTTATGTTTTTGTGTCCAGACACTTTTCGAAGAATGTCGATCTCTTTCACAGTGGCCTGCTGGACTTCTTGTATCTCTTGAGGTGTCATTTTGTCTGATGGTGTGATGTCTATGATCTTTACTGCATATTCCTGGCTAGTCCGTTTGTCCACACATCGGCGAACCACGCTGCTCACGCCTCTGGGAAAAAAGACATTCAGACAAATTCAGGACTGATATGTAGCTAATTATAATTTTGATGTTAAAATTTTGTTGTTATTCATTTCAATCTAAATAAATAGTTAGCCTATAGGTTACACTCTCACAAACTTCATCGTGACACCTACCTTCCCAAGATCTCCTTCGGTTCATATTTGTCATAAAATTCCTGACCACCAACCCATTCAGAGTTTTCCTCCTCTTTTGTCATTCTGAAGAATCAGAAATCCAGTGCTGTGCTTTGTCCTTTTAAAGTTTATCACAAACACATGAATACATATTTAACTTTGTCATGTGTCAAATTGTTTGCTTGTATATTTCTTAACAATTTAATAATTTTGTTTTTTGTTTATAATTCGTAATGATTTTTTGTTGTTTTAGACAGCAAAACAGCACAATCTATTCTTGAATGGCTGAGTTCACTCACTATAGTGGTTCGTCCTTCAGTATTTATGGCGCGAGTTGCAGCTCATTCTTTTGCTCATTCAATAACAGACTTCCCTCCGTCACATCACCACCAAGAACAAAACACTCCAGAAGTTAGCTATTTTCCTGTCACTTCTTTACACAACCTTGATGGTGCACCAGCTCTCTGTCCAGAAGCGTTGGCTTAGCTATAAATTAGCGATGTCCGTTTCGTGAATGAGTCATTCTTCTGAGTCAGATCATTGGAGTGAATCATTCGAACCGATTCTCGGTCTGAACATTTCGTTCGCCAGAATTCAACCAGATCCAGACACATTCAGATTTCCCCCCTAATTTTACAGTGTTCTAAAATGTTAACTATTTTTAGGATTATCCCTCTCCCAGACTATAAAATGCATAAAACGTATGTGTTTAAAATGTCTGAATTATTTTCTGTTCAAGCCAAGGATTGCATTACATTTTTTATATTTTATTTCTTATTTGTCCCTCATTTTAAAGTGTTTTGAAATGTTAAATATGACATAATTTTACTGTTTTAGGAAACAGCATCCAGTCTCCACAGTAGCTAAACAATTAATTAACAGTGTAAAAATTATTTAGACTATTAATAATATAAATCATATTTACGTTCTATATGTGCTGAATCGTGAATACAATACACATCGAACTACATCCTTTATTAATAAACCTTAATAAAAAAAAATAATGATAAACAGCAATTATATATTGGGTAGGCCATATTACGTAAAAAGAATCACATTCGGTTCGTTTTAAACTATTCAAAAGAACCGATTCGGGGAAACGACTCGGAGTTCCCATCACTAGGCTACTATATAAATAGATCAGCTGTTATTTGAGTAAGGGTGAGGGCATAGCCAAACGGAACAGCTTGTGCCCATGTGTTTACTTTAGACAGATCTGATAATGTTAACAGCATTACATTTAGCATTTATAATATGCATGCAATTTCTTTCTCTCACTCTCACATTTCCATTAGGGAGACTTAATGAAAGCATAAGTGTTTTGTTCCAAGCTTAACATAATTAAAGGGCGTTATCCTTATCCACAGACGTGCCTGAACACGCACGAGAATCTCGTCAATGTTTATTAGTGTACGTTCACAGAGTTACAAAAGCCTCCGTCCGTCCCATAGTTAAAACCCTCTGTGATGTCGAACCCGCTGAGGATTGTTGACGCACATTTCTAAGCGTCAAAAAGCAGGAAAAACTGGTCTGAAGACATTCTCTCCTCTCAGTTTCAGTCGTCTCTCCCATAATAAGAACATGCTGTTTAACTTTGGTGGCTGTTAGAAGAAAATGGAGACCTATAGGAGAGTTTCGCCTTTACGCACAATCAGGGACCTCCTGGAATCTCCTCTGACCACTGAGGAGGTGCACAAACGATTAACTGACGATGAGGATTCAGTTTCAAGTCACGACACTGACATGGACAGACAGTCTAACAGCTCACAACTGTCCACATTGGATGAGTTACAGGAACCGCTGGCAGTGGATGGTAACAGTGCAGATGTGACAGGTCAAACTGTTGACCCACAGTATACGAGTTCTGACCCAGACGCGCCCCCGAAGCCCCCTCGGGCCTACATAGATGAAGCGTTACCGGATCTCCTCCGGAGTGGAAGCCCACTTCGCCGACGAGTGTCCAGTCCGGTGTCTTCCACGGTGAGTCATGCTTATTATGAGTAGCCTACACTGATTCACAATCAGTGAACACAATACGCAACAAAAGTAACACTTTACAGTAAGGTTCATTGGTTAAACATTAGTTAATGCATAAACTAACATGAACTAAACATGAGCAATACATTTGTTACTGTATTTACTAATCTTCGTTAATGTTAATGAAAATACAGTTGGAAATTGTTTGTTCATGTTAGTCCACAGTGCATTAACTATAATGTTAACAAGAATTTAATAATGCATTAGTAAATGTTGAAATTAACATTAACAAAGGTTAATAAATGCTGTATAAGTGCAGTTCGTTATTCGTTCATGTTAACTAATGTTAACTAATGAGCCTTATTGTAAAGTGTTACCAATTGAGCTGTACTATATAGCTTTAAATATATTTTAATCCATCTCTTTAATTATTTTTTTCCTAAATTTAAAGTGTTTAAAAATGTTAAATTCATCCATACTCTATAAGAAATGCATGAGGTGTTTAAAAATTACTTATTTTGTTCAATGATTTTAGCTTCACACACACACACACACACACACACACACACACACACACACACACACACACACACACACACAACACACACACACACACACACACACACACACACACACACACACACACACACACACACATATATATATATATATATATATATATATATATATAGTCAAACCAAAATTTATTCAGACACCTTGAACCTTGAACATTTCATTCATTAATACACTATAGTTTCAAAAAATGGTAATAAAATATGACAAGATGTCAGAGTTAAACTGTGTCAGAAAAAAAATAATCTTAATTATGTCAGATAACACTGAAGCAAAACATGGTCAGGTCAAAGTGTCTGAAAAAATTTTTTGGTTCCAAATATATATAAATTTTACTGGTAGTCCACTGTATGAAGAATATTTGGGTATAATATGTAACATTTTACTTTATTTTGCTATCCTCACTTACATAAATGAACTATAGTGTCCTGCACCCAATAGTAATATCAAAAACGTAAGAATAATTTTTGGTTTGACTGCCCAGGTGAAAAACAAGTACACTTCTATAATGTACTTAAAGTGCTCTATTTTCGAGCACTAATTTTGTACTTAATATACTAAAAATTCTTCTTTAGTACTTCTTAAGATAATGTTAAGAACATCTAAGTGTACTCGACTGTGCTATTTTGAGACACCATGAAATATGAACTAAAATGTCCTTTTAATATACTATCTCTGTATTTAAAAAATATATTTAGTTACCACTTGTAGTACACTATGGGTTCAAATGTACTATAAGTAGTATCTAAATACATTTTTAAATACAGAGATAATATATTAAAAGCACATTTTAGTTCATATTTCATGGTGTCTCAAAATAGCACAGTCGAGTACACTTAGATGTTCTTAACATTATCTTAAGAAGTACTAAAGAAGAATTTTTAGTATATTAAGTACAAAATTAGTGCAATAGAGCACTTTAAGTATATTAGTACTTGTTTTTCACCTGGGTGTATATATTATTTTCCCCTCATTTTAAAGTATTTTGAAATGTTAAATTTGATAGAATTTGACAGTCTGGATTATCCTCTCCCAGCCTCTATAAGAAATGCATAAAAAGTTTTTAACGTTTCTGACTTATTTTCTTCATTCAGTATCTACAGGTAGTTCTTTTTTCTTCTTCTTCATAACAGATAATGTCACTACCTTAACATCAGTCATTTTAAATACTTGTTTTTATTTGGTTATGATGTAAAAACAAAGTATTAGACATAGGAGCACATATCTTCCAGGGCAGCAGAATAAGTTTAAAGTCATCAGAAATATTATTCATTTTGAGATATTGTAAATCATTGAGGAATGAAACAATCAACAAAAGGACGAGATCAATGAGAGTACCAGATGTCTAATCATTGTTTAACGAATGTTTACCTACTTTTTCTTCATTCAGCCAAATTCCTTTTAAAGCAACATGACCCGTCAGAGCTAATAATGAACATGAGTGTCTTTATTTATAGGCAAACCCACGTCCATAACAAACTGGAATGATGGTTTTACTGGCTACATTAATAATGTTAATGTTAATAATTATACTAATAATAATAATAACACACCAAAACTATATTCAGGTGTTTAAAATGTTTAGTGGAAACATTTTTCGGCAATCAAATCACTAGGAAGTAAAAGTGATGTCAGAATTATTTCTGAACGTTTCCTGTTAGTTTCACTGGAATGGCAAGATTCCATCTGTCTCATTTTTCTGAAAATCCAGAATAGCAAGGTTATAAAAGAGACAAGAACCATGTGTGTTTATGTTTGCAGATGTGTCAGTCTGATATCATTCTGAATGGTCTTACACATGCACACAAGTGTAGCTACTCGAAGCCATATGAACAGAAGTTGTGAATGTTGTGCTCATTTAATGCTCTCTCTATGGCTGCAGCTGAAGCAAGTGAAAAGGGAGGTGGCATTATCTCGGCAGCGCAGTCTGAAGCTCAAGGCTCAGGTGGATAGACTGGAACAACAAAAGGAAAGTGGACCTGGCTGGAGTGAAAACAGACAGCGGGTGAGTCTGTCTTAAACCTACATGCTTTTAAATGAACTTATAGGCCTAACCCTTGACTTTTTTTTCTTTGTCATGCCACAATTGAAAATATTTTTTAACAACACCCATATATAAGTGATGACAGCTTTTAACAGACTGGATTATGATTTAATTTATGCAATCAGGGTTTGTCATAATTGTATCTTCATTGTTTTTGTGGTGTGTCTAGGTGGCAGAAGAGGTTCAGTCTGTTGTAAAGCTGCTACTCCCTCTGACAGATTTGGAAGCAGCAGAAGTCAATCAGCCGTCCCAGGCCAACCCTTTAGACACCGCACTGCTTCAGCTCCAGAAGGTGGCCCGCACACTTGCCCTTAACCACACCTCTCAGGTGAGCTTTGGCCACGCCCATATGTGGCACGCTCATATCAGCTCATATGTGGCACGCCTCTTTTTTTGTATTCGCACATCCCTCCATTGTAAGGCCTCAAGTAACCATAACATTCACATGCACCAACAACAGAAATCTTTAAATCTTGAAATGGCCCATATTATGCTCATTTACAAGTACAGAATTTTATTTTTGGGGTCTGCTAGAATACATTTAAACATTAAAAAAACTTTATTTTTCTCATTGATGCAACACCTCTTTCACCTTCTGCCTAAAACACTCTGTTTTAGTTACTATCTCTTTAAAGTGGACCTATTATCCAAAATTCACTTTTATAAGGTGTTTGAACACAGATGTGTAAACAACCAGCCTATAATAGTAAAACTCCACCCACTGCTTTTTTATAATCCCCATAAATCAAACAGTCTCTCCAAATGCGTGGTTCCAGATTTCCCCCTATTCTTATGTAAGAGAAGCCCTGCCCATGACTGGTGATGATCTGCCACGTTAACATAGATACCGCTCTGAGAGAGCCGCAGCAGTCCATCTGACTCCGCCATTTCTGTTCTACTTCACAAACAAGGGTCAGTTTAACGCTGGATATTCACACAAGATTAAAATGACGGCACATGCTAGTCAATGAGTTGAATGAATCAATGTAACTCCACATCAACTACATAACTTTATCCACTAACCATTAAGAAACATCCAGATGCATTATAATAGTTGTCTCTCCATCAGTGTCCGACTCCGGTTCGAACATGTAAGGCTGAACACCGTTACTGACATTTTCTGACATTTTGGCTGCGTGAGATTCTCCAGTTTTGTTGTTGTTGAAGCACGAGCTGTTAAAGCTCCACCCTGTTCTGGAAAAGGGGTCGGGCTGCAACTCATTTGCATTTAAAGGGACACACACAAAAATGGCTTCTTTTTTTCCTCACACTCAAATAGGGGCAAATTTCTATAATAAACGTTCTGTGGGGTATTTTGAGCTGAAAGTTCAGACACATTCTGGGGACACCAGAGACTTATATTACATCTTGTGAAAAAGGGGATAATAGGCCCCCTTTAAAGCCTACCTTTCCCAAAAGCCCAATCTTCTCTGATTGGTCAGCTGGTGCATTCTGTTGTTGATTGGTCAACCATATAGAGTGTGTGCCAGAAATGTAACGCCGCTCCTGAGGCTTCATGAGCAGCTGTAAATAGTATTATACCTATGGTAACTATGGTGTCTGTATTGGATGTGGGAAAAAAAACAGTCTCCTCGACATAGCGAAATCACTTACCCAACTGTTTATTGAGGGTGAGCATTAGGCGGGCATTATGACAGAGCTAAGTCACAAAAATAATGGCAGGACTACAAACGCCAAAGGAAGCTGGAGAGATTAACTCCCTTTCATGTGGACTTTGTGATTTCTAACTTTGCAGATCGTATACATGCACAAACAGCTATATTACACACTAAAGGAAAGGTATCATTTAAAAAAAAAAGCATAATGTGCCATTTAAAACAAATCTACTACCATTGACAGGGAAAGGAGAGCTCTGGGGAAAATGCTGCCATTTTACAGCAAGCGCTGCGGGACAGAGATGAAGCCATTGCAAAGTGAGTTCAGTAGATCACTTAATTGTTTTGTTTTATGAAATAAGACATAAACATACTATTATAAATACATCGGAAATATCTGATGACAATTTTTTTTTATATATACAGAAAACAAGCAATGGAGACTGAGCTACTGAGAAGCAAGAACGAATTGATGACACTGAACAACCAACTTCTGGAAGCTGTTCAGAGTCGACTAGAACTGACCATAGAGCTGGAGGCCTGGAAAGTATGTTCAGTTGCCAATTAATTCGAGATTTAAATTATTCATAAAAATTCATATTGCTAAAAAGTTTGCTACTTTTGCTTTTTAATGAAAGCAAAAATAAGAAGGAATAATTAAAATTATATTATTTGATACAGCCTTATGATTATATTTTTAATTTATTTGTATCTGGTCTAGTTTACGGAAGAGGATTAGGGCCAAGCAATAATAAAAAAATAAAACCATCTCGAGATTAAAGTTGTTAAATTTCGAGAAAATACTCGTTAAATTTCGAGAAAAAAGTCGAGATAAAATGTTGAGAATAAACTTGTTAAATTACGAGAACAAATTCGTTAAATTACGAGAACAAATTAGTTAAATTATGAGAAAAATGTTGTTAAATTTCGAGAAAAAAGTCGAGATAAAATGTTGAGAATAAAGTCATTAAATTACGAGAAAAAAGTTGTTAAATTACGAGAACAAATTTGTTAAATTATGAGAAAAATGTCGTTAAATTTCGAGAAAAAAGTCGAGATAAAATGTTGAGAATAAAGTCATTAAATTACGAGAATAAAGTCATTAAATTACGAGAAAAAAGTTGTTAAATTACGAGAACAAATTCGTTAAATTATGAGAAAAATGTTGTTAAATTTCGAGAAAAAAGTCGAGATAAAATGTTGAGAATAAAGTCATTAAATTACGAGAAAAAATTCGTTAAATTACGAGAACAAATTCGTTAAATTATGAGAACAAATTCGTTAAATTATGAGAAAAATGTTGTTAAATTGAGAAAAAAGTCGAGATAAAATGTTGAGAATAAAGTCATTAAATTATGAGAATAAAGTCATTAAATTACGAGAAAAAAGTCGTTAAATTACGAGAACAAATTCGTTAAATTATGAGAAAAATGACGTTAAATTTCGAGAAAAAAGTCGAGATAAAATGTTGAGAATGAAGTCATTAAATTACAAGAAAAAAGTCTTTAAATTACGAGAACAAATTCGTTAAATTATGAGAAAAATGTCGTTAAATTTTGAGAAAAAAGTCGAGATAAAATGTTGAGAATAAAGTCATTAAATTACGAGAAAAAATTTGTTAAATTACGAGAACAAATTCGTTAAATTATGAGAACAAATTCGTTAAATTATGAGAAAAATGTTGTTAAATTGAGAAAAAAGTCGAGATAAAATGTTGAGAATAAAGTCATTAAATTATGAGAATAAAGTCATTAAATTACGAGAAAAAAGTCGTTAAATTACGAGAACAAATTCGTTAAATTATGAGAAAAATGACGTTAAATTTCGAGAAAAAAGTCGAGATAAAATGTTGAGAATGAAGTCATTAAATTACAAGAAAAAAGTCGTTAAATTACGAGAACAAATTCGTTAAATTATGAGAAAAATGTCGTTAAATTTAGAGAAAAAAGAGATAAAATGTTGAGAATAAAGTCATTAAATTACGAGAAAAAAGTCGTTAAATTACGAGAACAAATTCGTTAAATTATGAGAAAAATGTTGTTAAATTGAGAAAAAAGTCGAGATAAAATGTTGAGAATAAAGTCATTAAATTATGAGAATAAAGTCATTAAATTACGAGAAAAAAGACGTTAAATTACGAGAACAAATTCGTTAAATTATGAGAAAAATGACGTTAAATTTCGAGAAAAAAGTCGAGATAAAATGTTGAGAATGAAGTCATTAAATTACAAGAAAAAAGTCGTTAAATTACGAGAACAAATTCGTTAAATTATGAGAAAAATGTTGTTAAATTTCGAGAAAAAAGTCGAGATAAAATGTTGAGAATAAAGTCATTAAATTACGAGAACAAAGTCATTAAATTACGAGAACAAATTCGTAAAATTATGAGAAAAATGTCGTTAAATTTCGAGAAAAAAGTCGAGATAAAATGTTGAGAATAAAGTCATTAAATTATGAGAATAAAGTCATTAAATTACGAGAAAAAAGTCGTTAAATTACGAGAACAAATTCGTTAAATTATGAGAACAAATTTGTTAAATTATGAGAAAAATGTTGTTAAATTTCGAGAAAAAAGTCGAGATAAAATGTTGAGAATAAAGTCATTAAATTACGAGAAAAAAGTCGTTAAATTACGAGAACAAATTCGTTAAATTATGAGAAAAATGTCGTTAAATTTCGAGAAAAAAGTCGAGATAAAATGTTGAGAATAAAGTCATTAAATAATGAGAAAAAAGTCGTTAAATTACGAGAACAAATTCGTTAAATTATGAGAATAAAGTCATTAAATTACGAGAAAAAAGTCGTTAAATTACGAGAACAAATTCGTTAAATTATGAGAACAAATTTGTTAAATTATGAGAAAAATGTTGTTAAATTTCGAGAAAAAAGTCGAGATAAAATGTTGAGAATAAAGTCATTAAATAATGAGAAAAAAGTCGTTAAATTACATGAACAAATTCGTTAAATTATGAGAAAAATGTTGTTAAATTGAGAAAAAAGTCGAGATAAAATGTTGAGAATAAAGTAATTAAATTATGAGAATAAAGTCATTAAATTACGAGAAAAAAGACGTTAAATTACGAGAACAAATTCGTTAAATTATGAGAAAAATGACGTTAAATTTCGAGAAAAAAGTCGAGATAAAATGTTGAGAATGAAGTCATTAAATTATGAGAAAAAAGTCGTTAAATTACGAGAACAAATTCGTTAAATTATGAGAACAAATTCGTTAAATTATGAGAAAAATGTTGTTAAATTGAGAAAAAGTCGAGATAAAATGTTGAGAATAAAGTCATTAAATTATGAGAATAAAGTCATTAAATTACGAGAAAAAAGTTGTTAAATTACGAGAACAAATTCGTTAAATTATGAGAAAAATGACGTTAAATTTCGAGAAAAAAGTCGAGATAAAATGTTGAGAATGAAGTCATTAAATTACGAGAAAAAAGTCGTTAAATAACGAGAACAAATTCGTTAAATTATGAGAAAAATGTCGTTAAATTTCGAGAAAGGAGTCGAGATAAAATGTTGAGGATAAAGTCATTAAATTATGAGAAAAAAGTCGTTAAATTACGAATTTGTTCTCATAATTTAATGACTTTTTTCTTGTAATTTAATGACTTTATTCTCATAATTTAATGACTTTATTCTCAACATTTTCTCTTGACTTTTTTCTCGAAAGTTAACGAGTTCATTCTCAACATTTTATCTCGACTTTTTTCTCGAAATTTAATGAGTTTATTCTCAACATTTTATTTCGACTTTTTTCTCGAAATTTAATGAGTTTTTTCTCAAAATTTAACAACTTTAATCTCGAGATGGTTTTATTTTTGTATTATTGCTTGGCCCTAATCCTCTTCCATACTAGTTCATTTCAAAGTGGTAACACTAAAACATTTTTACCTTGACAGACAAGGTGAATTTTAGTTGTTGAAACATTTTGGAGTCATTATAATTTTAATAAACTTAAATGAGTAAAAAAAACAAACAAACAAAAAAAACACTAAAAATGCTCATCCTAAAAATATACATTTCAATATTAATATAATACTGTAAATAAATAATATTATTTAATGTAATCAAGGGGGAAGTGTAATCTGTAGGGAGAACAGCTGCTAGGGCTGCATCTCTGCAGGACTGTCGGATCTGAATCCTGCGTTGCCATCTGGACTCTGTCTGGTTTTCCTGCAAACCCCTGAAAACACTCATCGATGTGATTTGGCCATTTAGATTTTCCTCATGGATGTTCTTAAAAATACTTGCTTCATGTCTCTTACAGGATGACGTACAGACCATTCTTCATCACCAGCTCCTCAAACAGCAGCAGGAAGAACAGGCTCAGAAGAAGCCTAGAGGGTTCAATGTTTTGCGGCGCTCAAATAAGCCCCTCCCTGCAAAACCGGATTTTTCCACCCTGACGCACGTGCCTGTTTTGACCCCCCAGACACCTGCGTCAACCCCCCAGTCACCTGCAGGAACACAGAGATGGAAAGACAAGTTTAAACGCGGAAAAATCAGTACACAAGGACCTGCCGAGTCTCAGCCACCAAGGAGCAACAAAGAGGACAATTTTCAAACGGTTTCTTTGGACTGATGAGGCCGTTTCAGTGATACGTAACCTATGGATTATCTCACATCTCATTGATTGTTCACTGATTTAGCCTCACCGCACTTGTAAGGATGTAAATAATATGAATAATGTTATGACTCATTAAACTAGGTGTTTTTTAACTGCAGAGGTTATATTAATGTGACTGAGAATCTTAAAGGTTTTGTTGACCTGCAGTCATGAATGATGTGATATTTGGTCTAATCTTCGTAGCAATATATTAAGAAAAGGGAATAAAGGTGACAGAGAAACAATAACAATTCAAGGCTGATTTATAAGGCTCTTTGGAATAACCCTTTCAGGAACATACACAGTTTTCCTCTCTTTGTTTTAAAACCTTATTAATTATTAATCCACATTGGGTTCAGTTATGCTCAAAGGCCATTTTGAGGTGGTTTACACTGTGCATTACACTATTCAAAAGTTTGGGGTCTGTACAACTTTTTGAATGTTTTTGAAAGAAGTCTCTTATGCTCACCAAAGCTGCATTTCTATTTAACTGTCCATTTATATTTTAAAAATGTATTTCTGAGATGGAAAAGCTGAATTTTCAGCAGCTGTTACTCAAAAATGCTAATTTGATGCTCAAGAAACATTTATTATTATTATCAATGTTCAAAACAGTTGTGCTTAGTTTTTTTTTGTGTACAACTGCAATTTTCAGGATTCTTCAAGGAATAGTAAATTCAACAGCATATATATTTGAAATAGAAATCTTTTTTTTTTTTTTTTTTTACTTTTGATCAATTTAATGCATCCTTGCTGAATATTAATTTCTTACTGACCCCAATCTTTTAAACAGTAGTGCAAGTGACTAACTTTTGATCGCTGTAGCGCCACCTATTGGCCGATTTTGACAAGTTCAGGTATCTGAGTAGCGAGCAAGACTACTACCATCTGACAAAGTTTCTTGGTTTGGTTTGTGCAATGCATTATTGTAAATATTGTCTATTTATTTTGTGTATAAACACCTTTATACTTTGCGCATACTACTAAGATCAGAATATTTGCCATCTTGTTTACTCCATCCTTTTACTGTTATGATGGTTGCTGTGCAAATCCACTTAATTTTCCCTAAAAAAAAATACACACAGCCTTATTATTATTATTATTATTTTAAATAAATTCTTATTCTTCACCATTCAATAACAGTTTAGCTTCTAAGCAGTTGGCTGTAACTGTGCAGCCAACATTAGAGAAAATCTACAGCTATAACGTCACCTCCTTTGTGCTTTTTTTGTGCAAATGGAAAAATATGGATAGATTCCTATTTTAAACTAAAAATAAGAGATGAAAAAGCAACAAGTGATACTCACAATGCTCACTGCCCCTGATAGGAATAAAGCAGTTGTAAAGAATTACAGCATTTGTAGCTACAGTGCTCAGCGTAAATGAGTACACCCCCTTTGAAAAGTAACATTTTAAACAATATCTCAATGAACACAAAAACCATTTCCAAAATGTTGACAAGACTAAGTTTAATATAACATCTGTTTAACTTATAACATGAAAGTAAGGTTAATAATATAACTTAGATGACACATTTTTCAGTTTTACTCAAATTAGGGTGATCAAAAATGAGTACACCCCACAACAAAAACTACTACATCTAGTACTTTGTATGGTCTCCATGATTTGTAATGACAGCACCAAGTCTTCTAGGCATGGAATGAACAAGTTGGCGACATTTTGCAACATCTGTCTTTTTCCATTCTTCAAGAATGACCTCTTTTAGAGACTTGATGCTGGATGGAGAGTGATGCTCAACTTGTCTCTTCAAAATTCCCCATAGGTGTTCGATTGGGTTCAGATCAGGAGCCACTGAATCACTTTCACCCTGTTCTTCTTCAGAAATCCTTAGATGTGTGTTTAGGATCATTGTCATGTTGGAAAAGTGCACGACGACCAAGGGCATGGAGTGATGGTAGCATCTTCTCTTTCAGTATAGAGCAGTACATCTGTGACTTCATGATGCATCAATGAAATGCAGCTCCCTGACACCAGCAGCACTCATGCAGCCCCACATAAGGACACTGCCACCACCATGTTTCATTGTAGGCACCATGCATTTTTCTTTGTATTCCTCACCTTTGTGACGCCATACAGTTTTGAAGCCATCAGTTCCAAAAACATTTATCTTGGTCTCATCACTCCAGAGTATAGAGTCCCAGTAGTCTTCATCTTTGTCAGCATAGACCCTGGCAAACTCTAGGCGGGCTTTTTTGTGCCTGTGCTTTAGGAGAAGCTTCTTTCATGGACGGCACCCATGCATGCCACTCCTCTGCAGTGTATGCCATATTGTGTCACGGGAAATAGTCACCCCAGTTTCGTTTTCTACTTCTTTAGTTAACTGCAGTGAACTTGCATGCCGATTTTCTTCAACCCTTCTCATTAGAAGACGCTCGTGCCGCGGACGACCTGGACGTCTCTGTGAGATGGTTGCAGTTCCATCTTTTTTAAATTTGTGTACCACTTTTGCTACAGTATTCTGACTGATAAGTAAAGCTTTGCTGATCTTCTTGTAGCTTTCACCTTTCTGGTGTAAAGAAATGATTTTCTTTCTCAGGTCTTGTGACATTTCTTTTCCATGTGGTGCCATTGCTGACAGCATGAAATGGGAAGGGGTTTTACCACCCTTTTATGGTCAACTATCTGCTGGACACCTGTGTAATGAATAATTAGACTCACCTGTGGTTGAATTCTTGTTAAATTAGTCTAAAATTTAGCTTTGTTCCAGAGACTTTGAGTGGGGTGTACTCATTTTTGCATCACCCTAATTTGAGTAAAACTGAAAATGTTGTTCTCTAAGTTATATTATTAACCTTACTTTCATGTTATAAGTTAAACATGTTATATTAAACTTAGTCTTGTCAACATTTTGGAAATTGTTTTTGTGTTCATTGACATATTGTTTAAAATGTTACTTGTCAAAGGGGGTGTACTCATTTACGCTGAGCACTGTATATGTGGTAAAAATGTCTGTAAGGCAGTACAAATCAATCACATAAGCAGGTTTAAGACTTGTACATTTATTTAGTAGTAACACATCTGCGCACAGATACACTCTTGCATGCAAAGGCAATACACCCATACAAACTGCTCAACATTGACTCATACTGTTACTCCTGCACAACCACACACTCTTTCATGACCTGTCATTACTGACACATTAGATCAATAAAACAAAGAACCAGTATCACTATGTATTAAATAGTAACAATACATTTAGTCATCTCCACTTTCAAACAAACAATATACAGTAATGCATGAAGCAACAATAGGTTTGACTCTCTAATTTAGTACAAGGATACATTACGTACAATGAAAATATATCAAGTACTGTAAGTACCAAGATAAACTCTCTCTCCCTCTGTCTCTAAATATTTAGTTGTATTTTGTGAATAAGCTAAGCAGATACTATATTGTTAAAAAATCCAAATATCTGTGCATTATGTTCTCAACTGATTGGTCTTTTAGTATTGCATACATGTACATTCTTTAAATCAAAGAGCTGTTTCATAAGGAGGGAAAATGCACTGTATTCTCAATGTTAATTTTTCAATGACATCCGTTGATCTAGCTGAATTGCTAAAAGCTCAGACATAATCTTTTATGTCTGAACCAATCACTGACTGTTTATATCTAGCAGGGTAAAGTAGCTGGCAAAAGACATTACACTAGCACTGCTGATAATCACTGGCAGTAAACTTTAGTTTTGAAAAGCATATTCTGAAAGATACAGTTCTGTGTAAACACAGAAACACAACAAACTGTGTCTGAAGACGTAACAAGCAACGGCAGTGCTATAATTCTAGTGTTCCACCACTAACATTCAATACAATTATTATGTGACATGAGAGAATACACACTGACATTTAGAATATGTCAATTTGCAGCATATTTCTTGATTTATCGTAAGTCATAAATATATTATGTAATATAGTATACATTTATATAACCAGTAATGTATATGGATATACAAAATACTTGTCATTTACAAACATCGACACTTTCACAATGAACAAAAATATCCCCTTATAACAGCAGCTTTTATATTCAAGACTGCCAAAACAGTACATCTACATTTATTCTTAAATGTGTGCCACACACAATGTTAACACACCACTGGTCGAGGAAAACATTCCCATAAACCCCTGCTTTGGTACTTGAATGACCACTGAACAGTGATAAACCTACTGATAACTGATAAACCTACCATGATTAGATGAAAAATGTGCAGAGGTAGGCACATTGTCTGTAATAAATCGCACTAACATACCTGCAAATGTCCCAAAAAGATAAACTGTGCAGTATCTAATGGCCGAACAAGCACCAGAACAGCTTTTTTTATCACGCGCTTATGTATTTGATCGATTTATTGATTATACGTTAAATACAGAAGAAAGGGTTTGAAAAAAAGAGGACCCAGGGCCAAAATAAAGATTTCTAGTAAAACAGTTAAATTTATCCTTGATAACAGAAATGTAGTACTGTCAGCATACTAATTTGTGATGCTCTGAAAGGTGTCTTATTAGTTACATTGCAGCATCTTCATTTGTTGTAAAGCCATACAAAACTGTTTTGATAAAGCACCTACCTTATAACACACACTCAACACTTTTAAAACAACAGAAACTAAGCTATTATGCCCTATAGCATTCATTTTTTAAAACATTTCACAAACAACTCAAAATTTCTGTTTCCAGAAAAAGAGTAACAATTCTTGGCCGTACGTCAAAGTGTTGTGGTCCTACTGAATCTAAAGATGAGACTGTGAGAGATGCTTTCAGCTTGAGAAGAGTTAAATAAGTCACACGCTGTTGCATAGACATCTTTGTATTTGTTATCAGAGCACAGAGAAAGGGTGTCCATGTCAACAATATACTTATAAAAATATAATTAAATTAAAATTAAATTATTAAAAAAAAGAAAGAAAAAAAAAACGGTAAATCTTGTCCAATTATCATTTAGCTCTGAAGCTAAAATAGTTTAAATTTTTGAAATCAAAATATATAAAAAAAAATCTAAATCTAGTCCAATTATCATACAAGTTGTGAAGGAAAAGTACTTTATATAAAAAAAAAAAAAAAAAAAAAAAAAAAAAAAAGCCACTGGATCCGCTGTTTTGTAATAGCTACAAACAAATGTCCTTGATTGAAAGTCACGGCCAGATTTCTATTTATCTTTTTGATAAAATTGTAATTAATGTACTATGTTAAGCCACAGTGCAAATACCACATTGAAAAATTAGTACACTAACTATCAGGAATTATATAACGGTACAATTGTGCATTATAAGGTAAGAGACTAGATTTAACTCGATAAAAGTCATCTTGGTCCATACCCTTACAATTCATTCACTGTCCCTTAATCATTGGGCCCACCTGTGCGTATCCTCTCCTGAGACAAGGACTATGATTGTAAGAAAGTGATTATGGAGCTGATGAAATCCAAAGGCTTGTCAGCATGAATCCAGTGACTGGCATCTGGGATGTACTGGATATCAGCACTAGGAAAAAGTCGCTGGATTTCAGGGTAATCCTCCGAGCTAAGAGGATAACCAATGGGTCCGTGGCAGGAAAACAGATACAGACTTAAATAAACATGTATTTAAGACACTTCAAATATTCAAAAGAGATTAAATTAACTATAATGGTGCACATGTGTACAAACAGGGGTTTAAATAAAGCAATTACCTTATGTAGGCTGAACTACTGCCACCCAAGAAAAGAGTTGGACCCTCATAGGTGGTATTAAAATCAGGAAAACCCATGATGTCTTCTAGGTGGTTTGAGATAGCTTCCAGATTAATCCTCCAGCCATAGTCACCATTTTGCTCTTCCAGGTTAGTGAGAAGGAACTGACGCACTGAACGCTCCTGCAAACAACAGAAATGCATGTGATTATGCTGAAATGCCACTATGTTTGAGTTAACTATATATGAGGCATGTGTGTGGACATGGTTACCTTAACTATCTTCCTGAGCTGGTCTTCAGCCAGTCTTCGTGCAGTGGAACGTGGGATATTACTGGCTATCTTCACCTCTTTCATTGCCTGAATGTAGGCATGGAAATTGGTGCGTGCTGAAGTCTGAGAGGGACTAATATCCACAACAACCAACCCTTCCACTAAATTAGGCTGAATTAGAAAGACAAAAGAAAAAAGTAACAATATATTTTGCTTACTATCTGGATACATTTAATTGTGCACATCTTATATCTTATATATATATAAAATAAAAAAATAAATGGGTCATTGATGAATAAGGTTTTTAAAAGTGTAATAAAAACATAATGGAGATATAATTAATTTAGAAGTTTTATTAAGTGTTAATTAGATTATGTGGTTTTTATAATCAATTTACACTGCTTTTGTCATTTTTTACAAGATGGACAAAATTTGTTACAAAAAAAGTCTTTCAGTTTGACCAAAATTCCGGTTTTACCGAATGACACTTTTGGTTTTACCGAATGACGATATTTTCAAACAATGCTAACAGCCTGATATCTAGCTAGCTAGCAAAAGGACTATCAAACATTTTATATTTAGTACAAGTTTTTTAAATATTACAACATTTTCCATGTTTTATAGCGGTTGTACCGAATGACATGATGTTTCGGGACATGCGTATGAGCAAGTGAAAACATGAATTTTTCAAATAGTTAAGAGAGACTTAGTTACGTTGCTTCATGACCATGTGGTCCTTTGCAGGTGTCTGAATGATGTCACATCCTGTCACATGATATTGACCGAATGACTTGATCCAAAATTGTCCCTTTATATTGGTTACTCTGAATGACATCAATGAAATTGCTTTGTTATGCCATTCTTTGTCATAACAAAGCAACAACTTCTACACAATTTTAATACCATTTTGCACTATGTTGATATATGATGTTATAAAATCATGCCAGAATAAAAATATATATACATTTATTACATTTTAAGATATTTTAATCACAAATGAAATGGCTGTATTGGCCTTTGGATGGTTAAACCGAATTGACACTTCAAAATCTTTAAAATACCATATGTGGCAAAATATAATTAAAATCTTTTGGATTCAATAAAAGAAATCTAGTTGTACTACCTCACGTACTTTGGATCTCATATCTTTTTTTTATTTTTATTATTATTAAGGTCTTTGGACAAAAAAATGAGCCATCATGTCTTTGACCTCCCCCCAAAAAATATATATATATATATATATATATATATATATATATATATATATATATATATATATATATATATATATATATATATACACAAAATTTTTGAGGGTCAGTGAGATTTTTTTTCATTTACTTTTTTTTATGTTTTTGAAAGAAGTCTATCCTGCTCACTATGGCATTTATTTGATCAAAAATATAGTAAAAACAGAAATACTGTGAGATATTATTACAATTTATAATCACTATTTTATAATATAATTTAGTCCTGTGATAGCAAAACTGAATTTTCAGCAGCCATTTCTGTGCTGAAGAAACATTTGCTATTATAATCAATGTCGAAAACTATTGTGCTGCTTAATATTTTTGTAGAAAATGTGATTTTTTTTTTCAGGATTCGAAGAACAGAAAATTTAAAACAGCAGAATTAACTTGAAATAGATTTTTTTGGATATTATAAATCTATATACTGTAACCTTTGATCAATTTAATATGTCCTTGCTGAATAAAAGCTTTTTTGTTTCAACAAATAAATAAATAAGAATCTTACCGACCCTAAACTTTTGAATGGCAGTGTATCTTTAAGAACATGACATTTATTACATTTTATAACCCAAACTAACATTGTCTTGTCATAAAAAGGTCAAATGATTAGATTAGATGTTTTTTCAGCATGTTGGTTACACCAAATGACTTCGATTTAGGAGACAAAAAATCTAATATTTATAGCACTTTAACAAAACTGTTTTACTGCTTATTTTCTAAGACACACTACTTTCTTGAAAATCTTCATTCTTTTAATGAGCCTCTTTTTTAATCTTCATTATGATATCAGGACAATTGTATCATCCTGACATTTTTAACTTCATGCCTGCTAAAAAGAACCAAATTAATTTTAATTAATACATTAAACACATCATCATATAAGTGGTCTATTAAAGTGGCTATGTATGAACTGCATTTTTATGTATTTTCTAATAAATTAATAGTCAATGAACTTCATGTCACTGACCCTTTTGCCTATTGGATGTTTTAATGGGATACAAGTTGTGGGTGCATGAAAGAAATTATACAACATGCGATACCTGTGATAGAGCTGTCGTCATTGCAACCTTGCCCCCCATGCTGTGTCCAATCAGGACGCACTTCCCAATGTGCAGCTGTCCGAGCAGATGTGTCAGATCAGAAGTCATTGCTTCGTAGGTCAAGACAGGACTGTGTGGGCTTTTGCCATGGTTACGAGCATCTACTGTCAGCACCTAACTAGACAAAGTACAGTCAGGACACTCACACAGACTCTTCTGAACAGCCCACAGCACCTCTAAACCATTGGAGAAACTGGAAGCATACCTTCCTCCCTGTCCGCTGCACCAGGGACTTGGCTATGGAGTGAAAGTTTGACTTGCTCCCGAATAAGCCATGAAGAAACACCAATGGCGTGCTGTCTACCTTTCCATCAAACACATCGTAGGTCAAGTTTACAGAACTAAGAGAAAGCAAAGTAGACATAGATGAAGACACTGTAAAAAAATGATAGTAATTTTAACTGTAAAAGACTAAAAATGCTACAGTAAAAAAAGGGACAAGGGAAAACTGTAATATATCTAACTTTATATTTCATGTAATTTCATAGTAAAGTACTGTTAGATGTATCGAAATCCATCAACTGACATTCCCAGAATTCTGTGACACTACATTTGATTGTTTTTCATTGTTATAATTAAGTTTTAGGGGTGTAACAATATATCGCAATACAAAAATGCACAATATCGTATTGTGGATAGTGACATTATGTGTTGTGCATAGTTCACTCAAAATGAAAATTACTGTGTGAGAAAAAAATCAAGTTTACAGAGTTTTAGTGTCAGTACTACATTAAAATACTAATGTTGAATATAATGTATAGTAATGCAATGGGGGAATATTTGTGGGTCCTGATAATGCCAAATGTCTTATGTTACCAGTACAAAGTGGCCTACATTATTTTAAATATATCTAGTCAGTGACAGAGTGCAAACATACTGTCCTGTGCTTTGGGTTACCAGCACCAAGTCCACGCCTATTAATACCAAATTTAGCATTTTAATCAACAGTACTTTTTTTGTTATCCTTTTGCCATATGTCTTGGAGTACAGCAATAAAATCGTATTGTGAGTTCAGTATCGTGATACTGTATGTATCGAATCATGACACGAGGGTATTGGTACACCCCTATTATGTTTCTTCTTAGTTTTTTTTTTTTTTTTGTTATTTTTTTGTATAGTACATTAGGGTTTTATGTTACATCTTATGTTATACAGTGCTGCTTGAATGTTTGTGAACCCTTTAGAATCGTCTATACTTCTGCAAAAATATGACCCAAAACATCATCAGATAATCTCAAAAGTCCTAAAAGTAGACAAAGAGAGCCCAATCAAACAAACAAGAAAAAAATTAGGGCTGTCAAAATAACTCGTTAATTTTGATTAATTAATCTGAGAAAAAATAAAAAAACCCAGATTAATCCACTCCGTATTGACCTTTGAACCTGGAGCCGTTCTAGCCACCATTCGACTGTAAAATGAAGGAGGGAGATGACTGCTGCGCTGACGGACAGAACGAGCAGAGCTCCTCCCTCGTGCGCGCGAGAAAGTAAGCACCGTCTTTGCTCTCTCTCTACCTCACACATAATAATCTAAATCAACTGACACAATGCTAAAAGTTTGTAAGACCGAATCCATGTTTCACGAGGCACATTCGGAGAATGTGCCTCCTGAATACCCGCTGGGTGTGAATAGAGCTCAAAAGAACGTCACCTCATCTTCTCTGACAGGCGCCCTGCACGTGCAGCTGACATAAACCACACTTTCAGTAAACAAAAAGAAAATCCTATCCAGTGGTGAAGTGTTTTCTGTGTTGACAAATCTTTTGCGATGTCCTAGTAACAGTCGCGATTCGCACGCAACGCGTCAACGTCCGCTAATGTCCAATTCGCGACCTAATGACTCATTTGAACAGATTCGTTTTAATGAATCATGACAACAACTGATCTGTCCACACGGTCTATAATGAATCATTTACTCGAACAACTCTGAAATGAGAACATAAGTGTGCTTACCCCATTTAGCAAGAGTGTTTATTAAAATTAGCCTTAATACACAATATTTTCAGGTTATTTAAATGACAATGTGTAGTAAATTAGGCCTACCTATAAAATCAGTTAGTTTAGACTGGAGTGAGGTGAAACCAGAACAAAGCAAGTTGTTGTTAGCTAGGTGCATTCAATTGTATATGGTAGAAAATTATATTATTAGTTAATATAAAATGCTACTTTTTAATAATTTTCAGGTTTAGCAAAAAAGCATCTTCTCTTACAAAGCTATAATTTTTTTTTTTTTTTGCAAAGAGGGCAAGAAAGAATTAGAGTGAGAGTGACGGGTACTTTATTGTCCGTATCGGGCTCGCAGATCACGTGGGAAGACCATTTTTGACCCAGGAAAAACCCTGCATTGATTCATTTGAATTGAAATATTTAATACTTTCACAGCAAAAATTATGTATGCGATTAATTTAGATTAATTAATCACAGAGTATGTAATTAATTAGATTAAAATTTTTAATTGATTGACAGCCCTAAAAAAATATAATATACTTTTGTCAATTATTTATTGAGAAAAACTATCCAGTATTACATATCTGTAAGTGGCAAAAGTATGCAAACTCTTTCAGTATCTGGTGTGACCCACTTGTGCAGCAATAATGGAAACTAAACATTTCCGGTAACTGCTTATCATTCCTGCACAACGTCTTGAAGGAATTTTAGTCCATTCCTCAGTACAGAACAGCTTCATCTCTGGGATGTTAGTGGGTTTCCTCACATCAACTGCTTACTTAAGTCCTTCCGCAACATTTCAGTTGGATTAAGATCTGGACTTTGACTTGGCCATTTCAAAACTTTGTTCATTTTTAACCATTAATTGGCAGAACATTTTGTGTGCTTGGGCTCATTGTGTTGCTGCATGACCCAATTTCTCTTGAGCTTCAGTTCATGGACAGATGTCCTGATATTTGCTTAATTCTCTGATATAATTCAGAAATCATTGTTCAATCAATGATGGCAATTCATCCTGGCCCAGATGCAGCAAAACAGGCCCAAACCAAGATACTACCACCACCACCATGTTTCATGCAGTGTGGAATGCAATGTTTTTCTTTCTCCAAACATAACGCTTCTCATTTAAATCAAAAAGTTCTATTTTTGTCTCATCCGTCCACAAAACACTTTCCAAATGCCATCTGGCTTGTCCACATGATGATCTATAGCAAAATGCAGACAGGCAGTAATGTTCTTTTTGGAAAGCAGTGGCTTTCTCCTTACTCTAACACGCACACCACGGTTGTTCAGTGTTCTCCTGATGGTGGACTCATGAACATTAACATCAGCCAACATGAGAGAGACCTTTAGTTGCTTAGAAGTTACCCTGGGATCCTTTGTGACCTCACGGACTATTACATGTCTTGCTTTTGGAGTGATCTTTGTTGGTCGACCACTCCTGGGGAGGTTAGCAATTGTCTTGAATTTCCTCCATTGGAGTCCAACTCTTTAGAGATGGCTTCCTCAGAAATCTCCTTTGTCCGTGCCATGATACACTTCCACAAACACGTGTTGTGAAGTTCAGACGTTGCTAGATCCCTGATCTTAAAATAAAACAGGGCACAAACTGACACCACATAGAAAACATTTAAGAACAGGTGGAGCCTAAGTTCACCTTCAAATTAACTGCTAATCCTTTACATACTTTTGCCACGCACATATATGAAATACTGGATAATTTTTCTCAATAAATAATTGAGCAAAGTATCTATTTTTGTCTCATTTGTTTGATTGGGTTCTACTTTTAGGACTTTTGTAAACATGTTTTAGGTCATATTTTTGCAGATATATAACAATTTCTAAAGGGTTCACAAACATTCAAACAGCACTGTATATCTTAATATTATAATATATTAAATGAATGTTTATTGCATTATTTTAGTGTCCTGCGTTACCATGATGGTGTTTTGTATTTGTGTGCATGACACGGTGCATCATCTATATATTAGTATTTACCTCAGCTAATGTAAAAGCTGCTTGTTGTGATCAACTATAATTCATCATGTGTCCTTGTCTTTACCCCCTGTGTTATTTTGTTGGATGTCAGTATATTTTCAAGGTACAACATATTTCAGTAGCAGCATGACCTTGCTAACTCAGCAGAAATAAGCTGTTGGATTTACCGGTATTTTTTAATTGTAAATTAGTTTTCAATAGCAAAATTTACTGGTTGTTCTGTTAATATGTTTATATTTTACTGTATTATTTTTTACATAATTATTCGGGCAACCACAGCTGCCAGTTTTTGGACACATGGCCTTGTTTATCATCATAACAACATAGCTCTATCGAATGTATAACTGTATTAACGAGACCATCACCTATAAAAAGACTAAACAAAACAGAACATGTATAATTAGTCATTTTGCTCTGGTTTTACTGATTTTTCTTAATAAAACTACCTACAGCTAATGTGCTAATGCGATACAGAATGCGCAGGGAACCACTTTAAAATATTGTAAATTGAACTTTTTACTGTAACAGCCCCCCTCAGACATGCAGTCCTGTGTAATTAACAGTAACATTATTTGAACCGGAAGATTAAAGATGCAGCACCTGGCGGCTCGCACGCTTTCACTGCCAGCACCTTCCAGTCGCGACACTCCACTGCAAAAATCCCGAGGTCCCGTTGCAGATAAACATGACGACGGGCCGCAAAGCAACCCCCGGGTGAAAATACGACACAGGGCACTCATGGCGAAATTTGACATGTTAAAACCTGTGTCCGGACTTCATTCATTCATTCGACCGGGGTTGGCGATTTCAGAGGTCGTGATGTTGTTTAGCTAACACTAGGGAAACCGCACAACAGTGTTGCCAGATCCCTCTGAAAAAACAAAATAAAACAAAATAAACCAGAATAAATGCTGTATCATTGGAACGTGCATAAAACATACGGTTAAAATGCATTTATCTGCAACTAAAAAGTATTTTCAGTCCTTTTGCAAAAGTAATTGAAATGTTTCAGGTACACAGCTGCTATCTAGTTAAATCAATTCTACTTGCTATCTAATACTACACATTTACACATCATTCGGGTAGTATGAAAGCACTTTAAATCCTAAAATCGCGACTATGTTTGATGATATTGTATGATTTATCTATAATGTGACATTTATAACTTTAAGGTAAAAAAACAAAATAAAAAAACATCCCGAAAAGTCGCGCAAAATAAGCGGTCATGGCAACCCAGACTGTGCGTGATGTCACTACGTCGTGCGTCTATAATGCCTGCAACGGTGTTAAAATTTCACATACTACATCTTTAGAAACAATTTTTAGTTGATTACACATGAACGTACACAAGAGACAATTAAAGTAGGAGAAAATATAAACAAAGAGCGTAAAATATATCAAATAGACCTTAGCATTGCTTATTGACCTACATTACCAGATAGTGGCGCCACAGACCAAGACAACAGACTTCATGATGCGTTTGGCAACCAAATCGGCTTTCATGCATTACAAAGAAGAGAATAGATTGTTCAAAAAATATTGAGAAGATTAGAAGCTGAAAATTTAAATCAGAGAAGCTTTAGCATTAACATTTTAGCCACCCATATCTGAATTCGTCTTTTAATGTCCCTTGACAGATAGCTATCAGTAAGAATTTAAAACTTTATCGCTTCAACATTTTCAGTGATATATATAATAGATATAGACTGTGTCAAAACACCTCTGCCTAAGAAAATGAGAACAGAAATTTTGCATATTATGTAGCCAATGGTATATCATCAGCTGACATCATAGGTAAATCCTAAGATGAAAGAGCCAAAGATTTTCATAACATGCTCACAAACACGCTCTCATCAACGTTCTCAGTTAGCCTAAAGTACTGCCACAAGCTTCCCAATATGGTGACCTTTAAAATAAATCTGGCAATATTTAACAAAAGAGGACATTTTTACTTGTTGAAAGGTACATTAAGGGGAAGTCTTCACACAATGGCATGGCTAAACGGACACAAAACAAAATATTCCACAGCAAAACAATAGGCTCTAAAATAAAAAGAAGAAGCATATAGTGTCATCAATAAGAACTCTAATGAAACTTCATTAAATTACATTATGTGGAGTTTAAAGACTTTGTATTTATAGTTTAAGGGTTTGTAATTAGAATTAGCAGATTGTTGAATAATACAATCAGCGACAAAATCTAACCCAAACACAGTACAGTGTACAATCTTGAAAATGAATTTAATACATGTAAAAGGACTACACAACTTACAAACCTCTTCTAAATGACAGAAATGCTAAGTAACTTAAACCAATCAATAGCATGTTTTCCCTCATTTCTTTAGAAATACTACACCTTAGTTTTATCATTGAGGGTTATAGAGTTAACATTCCCCTCTCTTACTTCAGAAAACTTAAGAGGGCCAACTGCTTTTTGTTTTGTGCATCTAAAGAGAAATTGACACAGTGAGAGTTTCATCCTCCTCCATGTCTGCTGCTATGGGCAACACAGCAGTGGGGATAAAGCAGCAAACCAACAGTAACCATGGTGAGGACACATGCAGGACAGAAACTCTCACACACAAAAATGTTCATAGATAGCATTTCTGAATAATACGTATTTGATATGTGGTTTGAGTATGATCTCTGAAATTATTCACCTAACAGTCAAAAATAGTTTGTCTTGAACCCTATAAGAAATTATGTTCTTTTAAACTGGTCTAAATAATATGAAACCTGTTTTGGACCAAAGATTTCATTCATTGTCTATATCGGGATTTTATTTGATAACTAAAATCCTGAGTAAGATATTCCTTTTATATTTTGCGATCAGAAATAATGCATGTATGATACACTGTTCCTGCTGTTTCTAAAAAAACAACAACATTTTGGCAGCTGTGGTTGCCAGAATAATTCTGTAAAAAATACAGTAAAATGTAAACATATTCACAGAACAATCTGTACATTTTTACAGTATAAAACTGTGATTTACAAACTAGAAAATTTCAATTTAAACCAGCAAATTCAACAACGCACACTGCTAATAAAATCTGTTTTGGTACCTTTAACATACTGACAACCAACATAATAATTCAGGTGGCAAAAGCGGAAGCCACATGAAGAACCACGAACAGCAGGCAGAAGTACTAGTTAGAAGGTGCATATAGTCATTCAAGCAAACACAAAACACCATCATGATACACATGACACCTGAATAATGCAATAAACATTCATTAAACAACAGAAGCTGTAACATAAATGTACATAACTGATAACAAAAACTATTAAGAAACATGATTATTTAAATAATTCTAAAAAAACTGTATAATTAAGAGCATTTTACAGTAAAATGACATGAAATATCTGGTTAGATCTTTTACAATGTCCCCCTGTATGTAGCTTTTTACAATATTTTACAGTTAAAATGACACTTATTTTTTACAGTGTACATTTTAATAAAGCTATTTTTGTTTTTGTAGAAAATTTGATTTTAAATAGCATTTGTGGGTTTGTTAGTGAAATTATTACAAGGTATGTTCAGAGGTGTGATTGTACAGCAATCAATTCTGCATAGCCTGAGATTTAGGCAATTCAAATTTTCAAGCGAATGCTTTTGAAAACGCAATGCCTAAAGGAAAGCAGTGCCAGAAACTTGACCAGTTTCTTTCTGCGCCGTTTTTAACGAAATAGAAGACGTTCACGCAAATGTAACATGGGAATGACACTGCACGCAGAATATGATCACATGATCTTGGGTGACGCGTCCTTGATTCTAAAAACTAATATAATTAATTTGAGACCAGCCGGTTGAGAATGAATTCTAAAGAGTACAAAACATCACTAAGTGAAATTAATTAAAACGCACAAAGAGGCTATATAGAACGCAACGTTTTAATTTTGTCCCAAAAAACAGCTAATGTTGCTAGACTATCTCTTTGTACTGTATGGGGTGTGAGAGCATGGCCTTCATGTCGGAGTAGCCTAATGCTCGCGAAACTCCCGGTGTGACATTTAAGCAGCCTTCTTCCGCCACGCAGTCTCAGTAAACATAGGCAAATCTGCTCACCTGCTATGGTTTCGGTCACGTGATGTTTCACAGGTTTCATTTTCAGCGCTGCAGGTGAACTAGAACAGCCAACAATAATGTGCTTTGCAATATAATCGCATATTCCTCTAGCTAGATATCGTCAAGAAAATCGTCCAAGATTCTGCCGACTTCCTAACTATAAAGTGAAATACTTAAAAACATTTCTGATCCCCTTGGAAGTTAGGGGGATCTGTTAACACGACTGGGGAACACAAGCATTTTGTCATATAGCCAGCAATATTCAAATATACAATGCTTTCATGTAGGCTAAGTGTGTGTAAAACTTCAACCATCAAGTGTGTATGAAGTAATTTCTTGCCATTAAACCGAACCCACCTTACACTAATATTGTAGTTAGTTTCCTTCAGGAATTTCTCAAAGGAACAGAAGTACATGTTGCATAATGACACCACTTTTATGGAATCTGTATTTTGTAGTGTTTATCTGTTTTCATTGCTGACTTTGACCTTTGAAACAGTCACCTAGTATAGTTTACACTGAGTTAACCCTCAGTGGGACATCGTCATTTAGACATGATCCAAAAAAGTTTGCATTCAAAATACAATAATAATGTTCAACCAAAAATAAATTAATTAATAAATTAATTTTTGTTATACATTTAGCACGTTAGTTCACATGCCGTTAAAGCACCATAGTGTATTCACTTTAGACAAGAAAATGCATATAAATTCCGTTTTTTTAAAATATCGTTGCATATCCAGAAGTGTCTTTTTGGTCATTTTTAATGCACATTTTGTGAAAAATCATATCTCAAAGACCAAAATAATCATGCATAAAATACATATTTTCTGTGTATCGGCACTATTGTTCATTACTGGCAGGCTGTATAATAGCCTTTTGCCTGTGTTTTAGGTTGATGTTAGTAAGTTTTATAGAAGACGGAGATATGTCCATAACGTATTAATGATAGTGATGGCAGTGCATCAGAAAATAGGTCGTAGTAAGAAAGGAAGAAGTTGAAGATCAAGGAGGATAGAAGCAGGGATAGTGATTGCATAAATGAAGAATATAAGTCATAGATTATTGTGGAAGTCAGTCATTTTTGTTCATTATCCTATGCCAGTTTGGAAAATGTGATCCATGCAGGATGCCATTGCCTGTTGGCCTCACTACACTGACAAGCAGGGATGCTCCAAAAATGATGACTAAACAGATCAAATTCAAGTTACGTATGGAAAGTGTGGGGTACACAGAAAAAGAAGTTTTTTTTGTTGATTTTCACTTATTCCATATATATATATATATATATATATATATATATATATATATATATATATATATATATATATATATATATATTTTTTTTTTTTTTTTTTTTTTTTTTTTAAACACTAAGACATGGTTGCATTACTTTCCAGGCAGTGAAGTGGCATCTGAATTTGTGTCAAGTTTTTGACATTTTCACATGTGAGGTCCAAATGAAATATAGTAGCTCAAGATGAAATGGAATGTTAATAAATCTTTTTAATGCTTTTTTGAAACACTTAGTCAGATAGTGAAATGCATTTGAATGTGTGTGAAGTTTCAGACAATTTACCAAAAAATATTTTACCCTAATGGGACAAAGTCAGTTATAAATGACAGCACTCTAAAAAAAGGGTCAAAGGTCAGAAGTAGAAAACCAATTTTCTTAAATATATGTAAAATATAAAGTAATTTATTTTTTCTAGCTGTGATTTCATAATTAGCCCCATAGAGGGTTAATAGCAGAAAAAAAAAACGTAATACTAAAAGGGAGGGGAAGGGGAAGAAAATGCCAGAACTGAAATTTGGCCACTGATTATCAGTAGGTTACTTTTTTATTTGGCAGTATATATCCATTTATGCCAAGTGTTTTATATCATTCCTATAAGTGAGTCTGTTGACTAGAAATAATGAAAGAATATTGCTACACAGCCGTTTCTCTGTGACCTTCTCCCAAGAGGGGAGGAAATCTTCACTTCACATTCCTGAGATAATCAACACTGCAGGCTGAGTCAACTACGCTTTTGTTAGTATTCAACCACTTTATTATATATTATATCTATTATGAATAAATGATTTAATGCACAATATAACATGTAGATGAAGTAGATAATTAATATAAAATGATTAATCCTCTTTCAATATAATGATACATTTTCAAAATAAGTAATTTCATTTGAATATATCTGTGTCAGATATATTCAAATGAATAGTATAAATCCAAAGAAGATGCATGATGGAGAATAAACAATCAAGCATAACTTTAATAAACACAAAAGAGAATATTGAAACATACTACGGTCCACATACAACAGCACATATGCGAGTGACTTGAGCACTTGAAAACAAAGTCCACTAGATAGTGCGCACACACCAAATGAATATTTAGACACATACGGCCAAAGGAGTAGGCCCGGGTATATTTCATTTTCCACGTTCCGCTCTGTGAGGTTTTCAAAGTATACACCTTTGGCCATAAGTGTGGAAAGACGCGTTCAACACATGTGCGCACTATCTAGTGGACATTGTTTTCGAGTTCTCAATTCACAATTCTCAATTCTATGGTCCATTCACAATTCACTTGACAACAAAAATTTGGACCCTCCTGATGACGGAAATTATTTCACGTGGACTGTTGCGGAACGCGGGCGGCCAAGTATACTTTAGGCTTTCACAAGTTCACACTTACATATAATCAGATATAATATAATATTGTGTACTGTCCAAGGAGAGAATTTGGCCTGAACTCAGAGCACTCCCCCACAAAAGCAAATAATCGCTAGGGACAGCCTCAATCTTTCAAGTTGAAAGATTGTCGTTATTCAGAATGGATACTGGCCACTCAACTGGAAGGGCTCACTCAGCATCCGACAGGAGCTCACAGCACTGGACGGGTATAAGTCATGCCGGGCGGTCGAATGGGAGCATAAGGGATTCCACTGCCCAACTGGGAGGGGTCACGCAGCATCTGACGGGAGCCTGCAGCTCACAGCATCGGACAGGACAGCCCCACCAGCAGACGGACAGGGGCACAGGATTCCAACCACCTGACAGACAGGACCCGTACAGCATCCGACGTGAGCCTGCAGCTCACAGCATCAGATGGGTGAGCACTGTCGGACAGTCCCCACTGGCCGGTCGAGCGGAAGCATATGTGATTTCAATCACCTGGCCAGAAGGGCCCACACGGCATCTGACGGGAGCCTGCAGGAGCATATGTGTCATATGTGACTCCAATTGCCCGATTGTGAGGGCCCGTGTAGCATTCAATGGGGCCCTGCAGCTCACAGCATCAGATAGGCAAGCCCCGCCGGCCAGTCAAACAGAAGCGCATTAGGGCGCAAGTTAGTGTTAACTGATGAGGGTTTGTTGGGCTTTTCCAGTGTGGAAATGGTTGGATTTGATGTAGCTCTTAAAAGCTTCAGATGACCATTGACGTTTTTGGGCATCTTTGGTTGTTGAGATGCTGGATTGGATGATAATTATTTAGAGGTGTTTTTTGGAACCAAAAACATGTGATGGGGTGGTCGGAGTCATCAATGAAGACTGGGTCAGATGGGGATTTGACTTGAGAGCTTCTGAAGTATAAGACAGAAGACAACTGTACAGCTGAATAGGTGACGGGAGATTTAAGATGTAAATGAAGTGGCCTTTTTTATCTTGATCTGTTTTGCTTTGATGAAATAAGAAATGGTTTCGCTGTCTAACACTTGTGGAGCCGAAACTGTAGGATGGACTTTTGGGTTGAAGCTGGAGGTGATAGTAAGTTCGGAGCACCTGAAAAAGTGTGTGGGCATGAAGGGTGGACATTTAGTATGTCCAGAGTTATAGGTTGTCTGGCATTTGGCGGGTGGGTTGTATTCTTTGAATACCTTTGATAAGGAGGGAGGTTGTGCCATAAATTAATTTATGAAAGAATTGGATTCCACTTAAGTAACCTCTTATGAAAGTAACTTGGAGGCCTTTGATGCTGTTGAGATAAGAAATAAATTATTAAATGGAGAGTAGGTAAAATCGGGAAACGGCAGTCTTAAAACCTCTCCAAGCTGTCAGGTATGATTGGTGGGTTCTGGGGGAAACAGCTTGGAGGATGGAGTCAAGCTGTGCGTAAAGAAGAGGTTATAGCGGAGTTGTTTGCAGAGGCAGCCTCATGCTTGCGTCGGCCCCTGCACCCGGGGAAGGAGCAGGTAGAGTAGTGAAGGAAGGAAGCTGGAGGGGGGGGTAACGTCTGTGCTTGCGTTGCACACGGAGGCATCCTCATGCTAGAGGCTACTGGTAAAATTGACGGGTAGGGGAGAGAGTTAGAGATAGCGGGAGGAAAAGGCAGTGAGGACTGGGCCTGCGACGCTAGCAGAGGCAGCTTCATGCTAACACCTGCTGCTGGAGCTGGGGGATTCGGATAGGGAGTAGGGTTAGAGATAGTGGGAGGAAAAGGCAGTGAGGCCTGGGCCTGCGACGCTAGCAGAGGCAGCTTCACGCTAACACCTGCTGCTGGAGCTGAGGGCTTCGGATAGGGAGTAGGGTTAGAGATAGCGTGAGGAAAAGGCAGTGAGGACTGGGCCTGTGACACTAGGCAGCCTCATGATAGCATCTGCTGCTGGAGCTGGATGCCACGGATAGATCTATAGATAATCTAGAGGTTAAAATTTTGTAAATGAGCCTTGATGTTGAATTGAGATGTCTAAACCTCGAGCCAAGACTTTGGTTACCTGAAGCACGAGTCCCAACTGCTTTTGGCCAGGAGGGCTCGACCAGCACTTTGAAGGGGCTGGGCGAACTGATGAGACTTAGCCCTGTTACTGTCTCCGAATGGGGAGCCCCCACTGCAGCACGCATGGGGGCGCCTAGTGACTAGAAAGGGGGGCAAGCTCTCATTGCATCCGAATAGGAGGGCTTTACCAGCTCTTTGCCAGGCGGGACTGATTGCATGCCGCGAACAAAGAGCACTCATTGTATTCAAACGGGGGAGCCCACAATTAAATATGGATATGGAGTTGTTTGGACCTAATATAGTTCTTGAAAGTTTCTTATTAATGCACGGTCGTTTTGTTGTCGCAGTGAACTAAAACACTGTTCGCAGTCTATTCTTACCTCAACAGGAAAGCTGCTACGATGGGAGTCAGTTTTGGAATGTAAACAGTTGAGAAAGAAATCGCATGTTGTGTAACAGTACAGTATATTGAATCCGTGCATAAGCTCTTAAAGTGAGCCCTGCTACCTGCCCCTGTCTGTCATGTTAATCAAAGAACAAAAGGCATAAAGGAAATCTTTCTCTTTTGTAACTTTAACTGCAAGCATTAATCTGTATTTAATTTTTACAATGAAGTCTATCCAGTGTTATTTTACATGTGGTTACTTTTTAAAAAATTTCTTTAGTATTTCTTACCTGAATACTACTGTTAGACATATTTATGTCATTTGTCTCTTTATTCTTTGTTTCTGTGTGTGTATTTTGAACGACAGTGTGTATATATATAGATGGGTGGTGTCTGACTGGACCGATTCTGGATTGTAGCGGTAGGCCAAAAATGCCAGGGCTCGTTTTTTTTCCGAGTCCAGCCCTGGTGTTGACTGATGAATTTGCACATGGTTTGTGTTAAAGCATATTAAAAACACCACATAGACATACAAACAATATTAAAAACTTGATTTTCACCACAAGGGGTCTTTAAGCTGTGCCACGAGTCATAGAACTGCCCACAAGACTATTGCTCTGTATAACAGATCATTTCTTCTGTTACTTGTAGGCCTATTACTTGTGTTTAGGTTACTTCAAAATAGAAAGAAATATCTGTCATAGCTTTACAGTTTGCAGGCTATTTTATTGATAGATCACAGTACAGCATTGCAATTTCTACACTCCTGAATGTTTCTATGCACGTGATCTTACGTGATGTGCGGGCTGCTGTATGTATGTGTGTATGGAGATTGAGTGGAATCTGTGGTGCGACAGTGGTTTGGGTCTGCTGCGACACTGGAGGAAGGTCCATTTCCCTTGCCCCGAGGTGCAAGCTTGGGGCTCGACAGGACTTACTCACTTGGTTGGTTTTAGAAGACGGATTGACAAATCTTTAAAACGTTCATTTCACTATGACGGAGTGAATGGGTGGAGAAAGACGCGGAGGAAGATGGTGAATGTCTCGCCGGAGGGGACAAGGTTAGACCTCAGCATTTTGGTGTGCTGTGACCCAATTGGAAGGGCTAATTCAGTAGAGATGACGCAGAGAGCTCTGTGCCGGTGTTTAGACATAGTAGAGTAGCTCCTTAGGCTGGTGGATTGCTCGAATTCTGGCATTTTGGGCACATAGGGTGGGGCCAAATGCTGGAAAAACTGTTGTTGAACAGAGGTAAATTGGCTTTCTATGGCTGCATCCAAAAACTGAAAAATGCTGCCTTCGGCGAACGCATACCAAGGTAGGAAGGCATCAAGGCATGTCCAAATTCAAAGTTAGCTTCACTTCCTGACTCCTGAGAGTTGAAAGTTGCAGTTGGTAGTCAGTTTGTGTGTAAATGTACATTTTTGACCATTGTTTTCCACTTTTGATGTCATTACTAGTGAGATATTACAATTGTAGTGCTTAAATATTTGCCTAGTTATCACTAAAGCTCGCTCTATTTTGCTGTAGATCACTAACCGTTGTGCTGCCTCAGAAGTCTGTCCAAAAACAGTTTTGTGAGGTGCCTTCGTGCGCAAACGCTGCCTGCAAAGTCACTGCCTGATAGGGCAGTGATGAAACAACTCAGCTGCCTAAATTTGCAGGATGCAGCCTATATAAGCCTCCTCTTGTGCTGATGAGTAGATTATCTGAACGTCCTCCCCACTGAACTTTGTTAAAGGTGCCCTAGATTCAAAAATTGAATTTACCTTGGCATAGTTAAATAACAAGAGTTCAGTACATGGAAAAGACATACAGTGAGTCTCAAACTCCATTGTTTCCTCCTACTTATATATATCTCATTTGTTTAAAAGACCTCCGAAGAACAGGCGAATCTCAACATAACACCGACTGTTACGTAACAGTCGGGGTGTACGCCCCCAATATTTGCATATGCCAGCCCATGTTCCCAACATTATGAAAGGCATTAGACAAGGGCAGAACGTCTGGATCTGTGCACAGCTGAATCAACAGACTAGGTAAGCAAGCAAGGACAATAGCAAAAAATGGCAGATGGAGCAATAATAACTGACATGATTCATGATATCATGATATTTTTAGTGATATTTGTAAATTGTCTTTCTAAATGTTTCGTTAGCATGTTGCTAATGTACTGTTAAATGTGGTTAAAGTTACCATTGTTTCTTACTGTATTCACGGAGACAAGAGCCATCACTATTTTAATTTTTAAACACTTGCAGTCTGTATAATGCATAAACACAACTTCATTATTTATAAATCTCTCCAACAGTGTAGCATTAGCCGTTAGCCACGGAGCACTATCAAACTCATTCAGAATCAAATGTAAACATCAAAATAAACACTGTACTTACGCGATTAGACATGCTGCATGATGAACACTAAAGATCCATTCTGAGGGTTATATTAGCTGTTTGAACTTTTTTTATGTTGTTTAAGGCAAGCGCGAGCTCCGTGGGCATGGAGCACGAGATTTAAAGGGCCACACACCCTGAATCGGCTCATTTCTAATGATGCCCCAAAATAGGCAGTTAAAAAATGAATTAAAAAGAATCTATGGGGTATTTTGAGCTGAAACTTCACAGACACATTCAGGGGACACCTTAGACTTATATTGCATCTTTTAAAAAAAAGTTCTAGGGCACCTTTAATAAAACCTCATTTAGCATTAACAACGACGAACATAAGACAGAGAAAACTAATGTCTTATATACACAGAGATGATCATTAACAAAACTAGGAACAGGTGTGCACTAATCAGAAACCATAATGACAAACAAAAGAGAACTCTGACAGAAACTAGGGGAAAACCATGACAAGGAAATTAACCAGAACATGACTAAAACTATGCAGAACATGACGATGAAACTATGAGAACTAAACAAAACAAGATTGTCACATTCGGTTAGTATAATTATTCTATACAGAATTACTTAATTGTGGATACTTATTTAAATCAGTGAATAATTAAAACAAGAAGTACTTAAAGGTTATTTTGCTGTGCCACTAGAAGGTATTGAAAAGTTCAAGGTGAACTTGACAACTGTGACAAATATGTGTCTCAGAGTTGTTAGAAATTTGATCTCTTAATACAATAGCAGAGCATATAAATCTTTGTTCTGGTTAATCTTTTTGTTTGTCTTGTTTTTTTTTGTCCTGAAATTGGTTTTACAATAATCTCTCAAAATAATTTGTTCAGTTTGTAACAGTTTACTTAGTATTTTTAACAATGTATTTGTTGAACATGCTGAAAAAGCACAATAATGTTTGTGCTGCTGCCTGTAAATAATAACAAATAATAAATGAGTTATTACATAAATGTTCTGTATTTTCAGACTAGATGAGAATTCAGGATTGAATTCCAACGACTTTACAGCAAACACATTAGGTGAGTCATTCTGCTACGTGGAGTTCCCCTCCCCCTCTAACAGGTGGAGAAGAAGGCGTCACCCAGCTTTGTGTCTATGGGAACAGCATTATAGAGCGCAGGCTTGAATTAATATCCCTTAGGGTTATGTGTTTGCAACTCACCATGGTTTCATGGCCTGTTGCCTGATATTGCAATATAATTCATAACCAAGAGTCTCTGTTTCAATCTATGGTTATAGATTTTACTTTTAAAATCTCTCTTTTACCAAGAATAAAGTAACTTGTGCTTAATGCAGTGTGTGGAATTTAATTTTTAATCAAAAAGCTCAAACTTCCTTGATGTTTTGTTTGCTGCTCAATATGTATCAGCTGGATGGATCTAATCAACTCTTAGAGCATGAATTCTGTTTTTATTGCAGTTATGTTGAAATTACAATGGAATTAAATACAGACATATATGCGTATAGTAAACTAAACATTTTGTGACTTATAAATATACTTTTCAATCCCCTTTCCATTTATTCAGACTGGTTTTGGTCGGATCTGTCTGACACCACCAATAGCAAACAGTACAGCTTGCCTAAGGTTTGTATGCTGAGTGGTCTCTCTCAGAACGTGTATTCAAATTACTGCCCCAATTGTAGAACAAAGGGCCAAACAGGTACAACCACTCCAACAGTCTATTGTTATTGCTATAACTGACCGTTTGTTTTATTTACTAGCTTTTGTACTGTTTTATTTTACCACACAATCAATTTTGAAAATATAAAAGCAATACAATTGAAAAATATTAGTCACAGTCTTAAATGGTTACGAAAATTTAGAAAATGCATTCATTCTTTAATGAATCATAAAACAACTGTACAAAACATGGGGAACTATACAGAAAAAAACTTGATGTCCTCAAGAATAGACACAACTGAAACCTAAAAGTAAAAACAAAATATATATTCCGTTTCTGTGTCCAGTGGAATTTTCCTAAGCAAATACATGTAAAAAGCTAAAGTCTTCCTCTTCCTGTCAACATACATTAGTGATAGAAAAAATTTGCACATCTCTGCTTATTTAAGTCTGCTTACACAGAGCAAAGAATACATTTTGACACCAGTTATGCCTTTGGGTTTCAAATGACGCAAAAAAGAACAACAGTTGAACAAAAAATGGCCACATTTAAAAAAACAGCATATAAAATGGTATCAAACAGGAAATGTATGAACACAAAAACCTGACTAGTAAACCTATGAAACCAGCCCTTAAAACACACACACACCAGTCAGACGGAAAGCAAATATTGACAGCATCGTATGACCCTTCATTGCGGAGTCCTTTCAGAAGTATCTCCCTTTGTGTGAGATCTTCAAATCCTTCTTTTCTTCATTTTTTTTTTCCTACAAGAAACCAATATTTAAACATAGTCCTTCTTGTCATATCCAGCACTGGCAGAGCGTGGAGCGGAGTAGCCCATTCTAGGTGGATTGTACTTCTTCTCCTTTGGAGGACAGGTGCAGCACAGCAATGCTCCTCCAATCATTAACATAACAGCAGCAGCAAACCCTATGTAGATTGATGCCCCGAGCTCTCTTCTCTGAGCATCGGTTAGTAATGGGTTGTAGAAGTCCCGAATGGTTTGGTTTGCAACCCAGGCTGCCGGAATGAGCTCCAGGATGCCGGCAATAATGAACATGATGCCTGAGACGATCATGACTTTAGCCTTGGCTGCTTCATCCTCGATACAATTGGTGCATTTGGCACCCATGATGGAGATCATCACGCCCAGAATGGCCAAGATGATTGCGATGACCGACATGGCTCTGGAAGCCTGCATGTCCTGTGACAGTGCTAGCATGGAGTCGTAAATCTTGCACTGCATCTGTCCGGTGCTCTGTACAACACAATTCATCCACAAACCTTCCCAGATGTTTTGTGATGTGACAATGTTTGCGCCAATGTAGGCCGAGACGCGCCACATAGGGAGGGCGCAAGCGACGATGCTAATGATCCAGCCGATAATGCCCAGGGCAATGCCCCCAATCTCCATTCCCATCGACATGGTGCCTGTTAGGTGTACTTTTTCCCCTAGGAAAATGAGAAATTGGTTATGGTGAATTTCATAAATAAATAAAAGCAGTACTATCAAATTGAAGATTAAAAAATAGGTGGAAGATTATTTACCAAGTGCTGAGATGTCAGTATATAGATGTATGCGTCCCAATGCTTCCCGTCTTTGTATTGTCTGTGAAGGTGTTTTGAAGCCTTTATATTCCCAAAAAGACAGGTGCGGGTGGAGGAGGATCTTAGCTTGATGACACAGGTGGATGTAATACAGGTTTGTGCACGTCACCTGCCTGCTATGGCCACTGCGGGGAGATGAACAATGCGTTGGTTTTTGCTTTTGCTTGTAATCCAATTCCTACTAACATTGTGTGAAGTAGATTAACAGGCTCAGTCAGGAAAAAGAACCTGGAAGAACAGGTCAATAATCAATGGGGTGGAGAAGAGGCATAATATTTCACCTTAATCACACTGAACGTTTCACACTGGATCCTTTAGTCAGGGGCGGGTCTACATGTTGGCCAGGGGTGGCACTGGCCCCCAGTGAAATATGGTTGGCCATCTCAGGTGCAAAATGTTTTGCGATTGGTATGTTTTCATGCTAGTCTGTTTCTGGTGATGTCACGGGCATTGGATGGATAGAGAAACTTCATCACATTACATTATCAAGTTTGGAGAAATGCAAAAACAAAGTACAGGTAGCCTCTGTGTGTGGTTTATGTAAAACATAGAGCACAATTACCCAGTCACTGTCACACATTAAACCCAATAGGGTGTCTTATGAAACCATGAAGGGGTTTATGTTGCAAAATTATATCTATGTTTACACATCAAATAAATACATATCTTGACATTTTATAATAATATGAGTTTAAAATATTTCAGATGACTGCATATCATGATTCCGCCATATATATATTTTTTTTAAAGTTTCTGCCGTTAAAACATACAATTAGTAACATAAACAATGATACTGCAGTCAGTAATAAAGTCGTTTTTGCTTTCATTAGTTAAAAATTACTAGTTTTTCTGTGCTCCTAAATCAACCTCAGATATTTTTGTAAGAATAAAGTAGGCCTATATTTCTAATGCAGTGCTAATCGACATACACTATAATAGAATAATAAAATAATATAGGCTTATTCTGTGATAAATCACATCGGATTACAGAAGATTATTTCAAACACTCGATTTATGAAATTAGTATGAAGCAAAAACATGATTTTCATCTCCTAAATTGTCAGGTTTTGATGCTGTGCTAAGCAAACATGGTAGCCCTCATGCAACTGTTAGCCTACGCTTTATGAGCAATTATGCTTTATGGCTGTCCATTGTAACTCTGTTATTGTTGACTCTTTTTCCTCTTCTTGGTCTTCAGCATCATAAAACAGGGGAAAAGAGCTTTAGTGATGTATTAAGATGTCTGAATGATAAGACGTTTTTTAAACTATCAGCATGCTCCGGAAACAACTCGAACATGTAATTAGGAAATTATCTTTCAGTTGAAGATTGCTGTGATTTGCGACAGTTGCGTTAAAAATACGTTTCTCAGAAACACTGAAAATATGTCTTTCAAAAAAACCTTTTTAAGTTTTTAGGATGTAAAATTTAAGAAAACAACGAATGTCGAAATCTGGTGAAATGCGAAAACAAAAGGCTATAACAGAGTTTAGGCCTCCCTTTCCCCCTTAGCCAAATAGCCTTACACTGCTAAGTCTATTTATATAATTATTTATTTATTGCAAATTATATACGTCATTCTGTAATTATCAGAATTGGCTTTTCTATGATTATTAGGCTATAGATTTGTATAATAACATTTTTAGTTTAGTTTAGTTTACGTTACATTTACATTAGGCTACATGACATTTTTGTTTACCTCAGTCAAACAGTGGACAAGAAAAAATTTAGGACGGGAATTGATTTTGTCCTTCGGGAATTGATTGGATCGTTGGACCATTGTGAGTGACAGGTTGTCCCCTTTACTGTCTATGGTTGTCCCTCCCTTGCGCCAATAAACATGTCCTCAGAGAAGAGAAGAGAAGAGAAGAGAAGAGAAGAGAAGAGAAGAGAAGAGAAAAGAATAGAATTGGTTGCTATTGGGAGGGGAAGATGTATTTCAATAAAGATTACGAAGGCGCATGGATTAAAAAAAATGGATGTGCACTGATAAACATTTGATACTGCAATTTTCCCAAAACAATTATTAAAATGAATAAGAATTGTCCATTTTGATTTCAGGGTGACTTTAAAATTATTATTTGTGTATTTCTGAGGTTAGCATTGATTGGACGAATACAGCTCGTGCCTGGGGCGCGCTTTATATATTTTAAAATGTCGCCACCTAAATCAACTGTAGTTGCTTTAAATCGCTCATAACCTACAATGGTGTAAACAAATGTAGTCTTTTCACCTCGGTTTACGCATTTGCCGTCATTGCACGTCATTATTTTTAGACAATTGAAGGTTTGTGCGACGTACAAGTACAAAGCGTAAGAAAATGTAACTGAGGTAAGCACTCTCTTTAGTTTACGAAAGCTGAAAAATTATAGCACCCCACTGTTTTACACCGTTATCATGCTAATCTTTCAACATTTCAATTGAAACGTTGCTAAACCTAGGGGTAAAGTGGCCTTGACCCGCTGTTTAAAAAGTTATGATCTTACAGATTTAAGCTAGCGCTCAGTGTGGAAATCTCTTAATAACTATCATCAAACTCAAATGATCAAAGATCTGAAATGAAGACGTACAAGGTTGTTTAATTTATTTGTATTTTTTAATAATCAAGAATTCAATTATAACTCAGTTATACTTATTCAAATATATAGGCCTATTCTAATTATTCAGTGATAAAAACACAACAATGTGCACGATATATTTAATCTGACGAAATTTTGGGAGGTGCCTGCATATAGTCTCATAGTTTCTCTGTTGTGTTGTCCAGTGGAAGTTGAATTTAGAGCTCGACAGAGTTTCAGTGAATAAGAATGAGAGTGCCCCTGAAATAAACATTAAACACAATTAAACATTTACAGAGTTGATAAACATATTAGCACAACACAAGATTTTCCATTTTGTTTTAAGCCATTAGCAGATAGTCCATTTTTATTCTTTTAAGTGAAAGTATAAAAAAAAATTAACTCACAAACAGCTTTGTTAAAAGTGTAAAAACTGTAAAAGAAAATAAAGTAAAAATAACACACAATACTACACACAATAAAGTGAAAACACACAATACTACAAAAATAAAACCACTGACTTCTCTCCCTTTATAAATCAACTGATACATGTGATTTAAAACATACAAGATGATTTATGCAACTTGTGCTAAAATATACCTAACAAAGTGTGGAGTGACAATGGACACCGAACAAAACAAAAGCATGTAGAAATATTCACATGGAGAAAAAGTAAACAAGATTTTGAGTTACCTCCAACCCATATGGTCACATTTATCTTTCAACGAAAGACAGACTGTAAAAGTCCTCAAAAGTCCTCAGACATAGTCTCTCTTGTTGTAGGTGCTTGGAGCCACTGAGTGGTGGGCTGAGTAGGCTATACGACTTTGCGGCGGGTACCTTATCTCATCCTTAGGTGGGCAACTGCAGCACAGAATGGAGCCTCCGACCAGCAACAGAGCCGCGGCAGCCCAGCCAAGGTACAGTGATGCTCCTATTTCCATCTTCTGAGCGCTCGGTACAACTGGGCTGTAGAACTCCAAAATTACAGTGTTTGCTGACCAGGACACAGGAATAAGCTGCAAGACTGCAGCAGTTATGAAAGCGGCACCAGAGGTGATCATCACACGGGCTTTAGCCGCTTCATCCTCAATGCAGTTGGTGCACTTGGCCCCAACTATAGCCACAAAGAGCGCGAGGACACCCACGATGATGGCCACCACCACCAGAGCGCGAGCCGCCTGAAGGTCCGCAGGAAGAGCCAACATAGAGTCGTAGACTTTACATTGCATCTGTCCGGTACTCTGAACCACACAGGTCATCCAGATTCCCTCCCAGTACACCTGCGCTGTGACGATATTGGTGCCGATGAATGCCGTGACCCTCCACATGGGCAAAGCACAGCACACAATGCTGAGAAGCCAGCCAATAACCGAGAGCGTGACGCCTATTAACTCCAGACCAAAAGCTGCCATGTCTTCACTCTTTCTCCTTTAAAACTCTCGGGTCTCTCTTGTGCTGTCTCTTATGTTCACTGAGGCTCTTACTTCGTCTGTGTAAGTCCTTGAGACAATTACATCAGGAATCTCCAAATTCACCAAAGGACCATTCAAGCATGGAGGTGGGTGTTGACACACTGAATCTCCTCTTCAAGGGCAGCTGGAATGTTCTGTCCTGGCAAAAATTTCCCTTGTTCTGAGAAAAAGGGCTGAGTTACCTGAGTTCTGACATCAGATGATAAGGCGCGATCTTTGTATTGGTTAGCGTGCTCATAAAAAAGGGGAGCTGCTTTTTGTGTAGCACTTAGAAAATGTAGCTTCCGCTAAATGTTTGTTTTAACCAAAGGCTAGGACTATTTGCCAATGTTAATAGATAACCCAAGGTAGATCTGTAAAAAAGGCTCTTTAATGAACAATCATTTACAACACCAATGTTAACACCTTAGTTTAGGCCATGCATGCATACTGAAGTCTTAAAGGAGTAGTTCACCCAAATATAAAACAATTTTTGCTGTCATCAACTGATTTTCTTTCAAAATGAGTTATTTAGCAGAATGAAATATGATGGTGCTAAAAAAAGCTCCAGATAAGCCCATAAATTATATGACTCGGATGATACACTACTATTCATTTAAAGCCATTCAATAAATCAAAGTGAGGAAAATGCTGACAGATTAATTTCAAATCCTTGAAATATTTTTTGAAAATTATTTAAAAAAATGTAAAAATAAAAAGAATAAATATATAACATTTAAATGAACACTCCACTTTTTTTGAAAATAGGCTCATTTTCCAACTCCCCTAGGGTTAAACAGTTGAGTTTTACCGTTTTCAAATCCATTCAGCTGATCTTCGGGTCTGGCGGTACCACTTTTAGCATAGCTTAGCATAGTTCATTGAATCTGATTAGACCGTTAGCATCTCACTCAAAAATGACCAAAGAGTTTTGATATTTTTCCTATTTAAAACTTAACTCTTCTGTAGTTACATCGTGTACTAAGACCGACGGAAAATGAAAAGTTGCGATTTTCTAGACTGATATGGCTAGGAACTATACTCTGCGTAATATCATTGCGGCAGCAAAGTTCCTTGATTATTACGCTAGAATGAGAGTATAGTTCCTAGTCATATCAGCCTAGAAAATCGCAACTTTTCATTTTCTGTCATCTTAGTACACGATGTAACTACAGAAGAGTCAAGTTTTAAATAGGAAAAATATCAAAACATTTTGGTCATTTTTGAGCGAGATGCTAACGGTCTAATCAGATTCAATGAACTATGCTAAGCTATGCTAAAAGTGGAACCGCCAGACCCGGAGATCGGCTGAATGGATTTGAAAATGGTAAAACTCAACTGTTTAACTCTAGGGGAGTTGGAAAATTAGCCTATTTTAAAAAAAAGTGGAGTGTTCCTTTAAATATATATATATTTATATATATTTATACAATCACAGTTTCCACATCTCAGTTGTGGTCCTAAAACTAGTCAAAATGCCATCATTACATTTATATGTTTCTGTAAAGGCGTAAGAACATCGAAGGGATGTGGAAAATGCCTGGCAACTTAAAATATCTAGCTGTATCTGTTCAATCTAATCAAATAAATATTGCTGTTATTGTTTATAAACTTCCTCAGTGAAATTAAATAGAGATTTACGCTGTCTCACAAGGTCTGCCTTCTTTAGTTAGCAATATACTTAAACAAACTAACTACTGAATTCAAAGTCCTGGTAGCAATCTAGGCCACCTTCGATTGCAGGCCATAAAGTCAAGCTGTAAATCATTTATATTTAGAATATTTCAGATCTCCATTTCCTGGTTTTCTAACTAAATCATTAAATTTAGTGATGCAATCCAAAAACAAGTGTATAAGGAATTGAAACTAAGAAACTGATAGGCTACGTCCATGTGTGCATAGTTGAGAAGGTTAGATAATGCTTTGGGAGAAATTAAACCGCAAGTTTCGGTTTCAAAAATGCAAAACATGCTGAGAGAGACCAGGTAAAGTGAAATTGTGACAAGGTAACCCATTATATTATGCCATTATCTGGATTACAGTTCAAGTTTTGTTCACTTTGGAGATATTCTTCCGATGTGTACACACTTATGAAAGCAGGAGTATGTGTCAATGTTGACAATGGGAAAAATGTACTCTTGTGTTGTGAGTGGGAATGCTAGAACGAAAACAGAATCGTTAAACCAAAGCACTAAAACTTTACTCAAGCTTACATCATTGCATTGATACTAATTCTTATCAATATCATAACCATAGCACCAGAAAATCAAACAAATGTTGAAGCTCCTATGGCTTTTACGAAAGTATCATGGGAATGGAGATGAATTAAGTTACATCTTTTCCCCTAAATTATCATTTTGTGACATATTTTCAACATCAAATTAATAATCAGACTAGTAATTATTCTACAGAAAATATATCTTCTATTTAGTTTTGTTTATGTTTGATATCTTTTGGTCTCTGATACAGGATTTGCGTATTTGCTTTTGCTAAACAACATTAACTAATTATGCATTCCTGATAAGACAACAACTCAAGAGAGAAGGGGTCACTGTGAAACAATGTCAGTAAAGCAGTTAATCTGTTTGTTTAAAGTGAAAACACTTGCAGTGCAGTGAATACGTGGGAGATTTTGAGTGTAAATACATCATTGACATGTCTTAAATCAGACTCTGAGTCAGTAAGCATTTAATTAATCCACCAAGTTGATAAATAACCTATTTGACATGAGGACCTTGATAAACATTTTACTGGACATTCTATAAAAACTACGATTCTCAAAGATGAACCTGGACACACCCAGAGAGCCTGAAGATACAGAAAGATATTGAAAGCACAAAGCCATATAACATTTTATGTGAAGTTAAACAATAAAAGAGAAGAAGAAATAGTTATTGCCAAGTTTTTACAAGACAGCCCGAAACTGGTCTGTGTTTGTTAGGTGAGTGTGACATCATTATCCATGTGCTGGCCTACTTCCCTCTCACTGATTATATTTAAATGAGTTTCTGTGAGGCATGGCAGTGTGTAATGACTAATGAGTTTCAGTGGGAAGTAAGCAACAGAGTGGGGGAGCGGCCAGTGCTTCATGTGCCACTCAAACACAAAACATTTTCACAATGTTGCTTTTTGGTTGCTGTATAACATTTTAAAAACATTATAGAAACTACACAAATTACTCAAATACGGTTTTAGAGACAAATAGAAAAACTTTATGGGTAGCCTCAGACGTCATTATTTTACAAAACGTTTTTTATTTTATTATTTTATTACATTCTATTGTTTAAACTTTATGAACATGAATAGACTTTTTAAACTGGCACACGAGACATTTCTCTCTACGCTAAACCTAACTCGCGTGCAAAGTGGTGTAAAAGCCACACTGAAGACACTTCCCCTCACGACAAATTATATATCAATTATATCATTAGCTAAATTTTGAATGTAGTGTTTTCCACTTCCAGTTCATGGTTTGTACACATATAAGTACAGACCCAATCCTCGAGGTGTATGTAATAGTAAATGACTAATAAAACAATAAACCGCGCAATAAGTTTCCGTGATTCAGGCTGCGTCACTTGTCTGAAACTTGTGTCCAAAACAAATACATATATGTGGCCACTAGTGGGCGTACATTTACTATACAAAACAGCCACCAAACACATGTAACACATTACATTATTAATTATGAAAATGAAACATTGTGTTGACTTAAATATTAAGTAATCTATTACTTAAGTTTTAGGCTACTATTAAGCTGTACTAAGTTATGAATGTAACTATGAAGATGAACTTTATGAACTACAAGCTTGTAATCTTAGTATCACAAGCGTTTTTGTAAGTGTAAATTTTTATGTTGCTCATATTAATGTTGTTCCTATAATTAAAACACATCAATAAGTTGTAAAGTTGAAATGGTTCAGCATTCTATGGTTAGTAACAAAAGATTGTTTATCCATTGAGTTCAAGGCTTACAGCTTTCTCAGAACTAATCCCCTGTGAAACAGCCCCTCATCAACAAAGGGAGGGCGTCTTTGTTTGACTCAAATATTATGTTTATTTTTCTGAATGTGATATTTGAAACAGGTGAAGATTTAAACACTCAAGGAAAACACACATACCCTTTGCCTAGCTGGGACATCATTAACCTTACAATCAATCGTCAGTTTATAATTATAAGACTATCCCCATCCTGCAGGCTTTCTATATTTACTTAAATTCTGAGGACATTTTTCTGGTTTTTCCACAACACAAAATATAGGTTAGAAAAATTTCAACTACATGTATATATATATATATATATATATATATATATATATATATATTAGGGCTGTAACGATATGCGATATGAAACCGAAATCGCGATACGCAGGTCCACGAACCTGTATCGCGATGTGAGAAGGCAGAATCGCGACACACCCCTTCCAACTCCCAGAGTTATCCTTCCTGTCCAGATCCAATGCTACCACATTTTTAAATTACTATAAGTATTAGGGGTGTAACGATTTATCGTAGATGGTGTGTCTCAATCAGCTCTCAGTTCAGTAAGTGTTTCGGGCACACATTGAATCTTGCAAGCAGGTTTAAACGTTTCTCATGTCAGTCTCTTGCATGGTCGCGTGAGAAAAGTCGTGGCTTTCTTACACCGCAGTGCACAGCAACAGCTGTGCTCACAGAAAAGCAAAAGACGCTTGCGATGCTTTGCTTTAAGTTAGGGGCCGTTCACATATTGCGTCTTTTCCGCGTGCAAGTCAGTTATTATTTTCAAATGTAGCCGGGCGGCAGGCGCGCTCATAATGGGATCAACGCGGTTGCGACGCGCATGCAATTCTCAACTTCTCAGAATGCCGCAAGCGCACCTCAGGTCGTGTGACAAGAATCAACCGATCAGCTATGGCCTTTCCATAACAAAACATCAAAAGCTCAGCCGAACAGCTGATCATAGCTGTTCGTGGTGGTTTTTATATCTTATCTCCATCAATATATCTCGTAGTAAAACTAATGCAAGGGCTAGAAATCATTTATCCTTTGCAGAAACATCCTGATCCTCTTGGAGAGCTCAGTTCATGGTTGCATAGCAACGACCGACGCCACAGGAGCGCAAGCGCTTTGGAAAGAAGGAGAAGCGGTGCGGCCGCGCCTTCCACGCGTTTTTAGACGCGATATTTGAACGGCCCCTATTCATAATTCTAAGTTCATGTTAAATTTAAACATTTTTTTCAGTGACAGACAGCCCTATTCAATTGTTAATTTGAATACAGAAGGTTTTTATTAAAATTTTATATTTATTTATTTTATTGAAATGTGATCTTGTATGTACAACAAGGAAAATTATTGAAATTTGTTCATGTTTTTTTAATCTTGTTTGAATTTCAGTTTCATTTTGTTCAAAATATCGTGATACGTATCGTATCGTGAACTCTGTATCGAGATACGTACCGTATCGTGACCTGAGCGTATCGTTACACCCCTAATATATATATATATATATATATATATATATATATATATATATATATATATTGTAAAATATTTTTGTTCCTTTTTAAATCTTTTATATTTGTTGTTTACAGTAACACCATCAGTACTTATTGTTTTATTAGAGCAGCGCTTTATATATATATTTATATATATATAATTGACCTTTTATTCTTCTATTCTCTTATTGTCAGTTAAAAAGGCTTGTTGCTGCGACGCACTGTGATGAGTTCAGTCTTGCCCAGACAAAGTGTCAACATTCACCTGTGCTCCGACAGAAACCGGTTTGACCAGTTCAGGTGGGTACAGGTGCATTTGGGCTGCTCCTCCCCCACAGCGTCAGGGAATTCTTGAGAAATAGCTGCCATGGGAATCACTAACATGCTGAGTAAGTCACTAAGTAAATATAGCATATTTGTTACATCTGTGTGTCATCCAGAAGAAAAAAGTTTTTTTTTGAGAAATCTTTGACCTGACTAGAGTGAGACGAGATAACGGTCAGTGCTACACAACCTACGGAAAACATTCCTAAAATCCCCACGTCTGCTCTATTGTGTCATATGAAACCAGCTGCTATTTTCTTGATACTTTGTAGACCATGAAGGAGAGCAAACCAGAAACTTAAACAGAAAAATTATCAAGGTCTTTACTGTGTTTTCCTGGAATAAAATCCCCTATACACTGTAAAATAATATTTGTCAAAGTTGTTAATATATATATATATATATATATATATACATACACACAAGAAAATACTACTTCAGTCTTTCTACTTCAATTTTTTTGTTTAATTCAATGTGCTGCTTGCCATTTCTTTGTAATTACTTGTGAAATTCAAATTTACAAGCAATTTCTGAGTGAAAATGGTTGAGTGAAAAAGTAAACCCTACACCAATTTCATTTCTGTAATATATTTATCTTAATTCTAAAAAGATATGTATATGTGTGTGTATATATATATATATATATATATATATATATATATATATATATATATATATATATATATATATATATATATATATATATTATATATATATACAGTAGTTAAAAGTTAATCAAAATTGTCCTAAGAACTAAGTTGTCCTAAGAGGAAAGTTTTAGGACAACTCTGATGAATGGTTTTGATCCGCTTCAAATGTTGACTACTATATATATATATATATATATATATATATATATATATATATATATATATATATATATATATATATATATAGTTTTATAATTAAAGTAATATAATTTAAAACAGAATAAAAATTATTTTAAAATTAAATGTATACATTAATGTAATTTAATTCATTAATACATTTTATATTAGTTTATATTCATTTACATTTATTTATATTAGTTTGTTTAGTGATGAGTTTCGACTGCCAGCAATTTTATTTCACATCATCCCACAACATTTTCGAAAAGAAGTTTCAGTACATTGTGTATTTTTTTGGTTTGTTTTTGTTTTTTTTTCCTGGGAAAATGATAATGTGATCACTTCCTGTCAAGGGCACTTCCTGTCTTATATCACTGTCCCTTAATTCTATCAAAAAGGCATTTTTTCTTACTAGTGCAGTACACATGTTCTTAATCAATTTTACTGACCCCTCCATAGATTTTATTAAATAGATATTTTAATTTCGAAGAGTAAAAAAAATAGAGAAACCCATATAAGGTGCTGTGTCCGCAATGAAAACATGTCAAGGCAGTGACTCATTCTAGCCTAGGTTCAGTTGCATCCCATGAAGTAACCACAAAACCTGCAGAGCGGGTCATTCGTCAGAAGTCCCGCCCCCAAATTCACAGGTACTTTAAAGCATCAGCACACACCCTCTGTGACATTCTCCTGTAAGCAGTGCAAAGAGAGCCTCCTCAAGAGACGAAAGAGAGACAAAGATAATGGTGTCTGCTGGGCTTCAATTACTGGGCATCGCCCTGGCCATCATAGGATGGATCGGAGCCATTGTGGTCTGCGCTATGCCCATGTGGAAAGTTACAGCCTTCATTGGCAATAACATTGTCACGGCACAGACTTCATGGGAGGGAATCTGGATGAGCTGCGTCGTACAGAGCACCGGACAGATGCAGTGTAAGGTCTACGACTCCATGCTGGCCCTCAGTTCAGACCTTCAGGCCGCCCGCGCTCTCACCATCATTGCCATTGTGATTGGGATCCTGGGCATCATGCTAGCGATGGCTGGTGGCAAATGCACCAATTGCGTTGAGGACGAGAGCTCCAAAACCAAGGTCGGTATCACTGCCGGTGTGATTTTCATCATAGCTGGGGTGCTGTGTCTGATCCCGGTGTGCTGGACAGCCCACGTCGTCATCCAGGACTTCTACAACCCCTTGGTGAACTCATCACAGAAGAGAGAGCTGGGAGCAGCACTTTACATCGGCTGGGGGGCCGCCGCCCTGTTGATCATCGGGGGAGCTTTGCTCTGCTGCAACTGCCCACCAAAAGAGGAAACAGGAAAATACACGGCCAAATACAATGCTACCCCTCGCTCTGATGCCTCTGCACCCTCTGGCAAAAACTTTGTGTAAATGATCAACTCTAAAATGGACTCTACAGTGCCTAATGTTTACAGTCTTGGTTTGTCCAGGATGTAGCGGCTCAAAAAGAGTTTGCAGCAGGTATCATGAGGACTTGAAAGCAGTCAATGAAACGCTGATGCTGCAAGGTTTCTAAATATTTTCAATATATATATATATATATTCAACACAAAGACAACAAGGACAAGTGGGAACCACGTTAAAAAAAACTGTTAAAGGAGACTAATCTGGAAATCTGTCTCATTTAAGTATGATCAAATGTTCCTCTGTACTGTGGTTATTTTAAATGTGTCATGTGTTGTTGTTGTTTTTTTTTTTTTCAAAATGTATTTTAATTTTTTTCAAGTATTTTTAAATGTTTATAATTTTGTATATATTACTGTTTTGTACTGGAAAAAGCTTTTTTTTTTTTCTGATATAAACTTCTGTCCAAGTGAAAAAATAAAAAAATGTTTGTATCACACCTGTCTTTTGGAGTGTTTGTCAACTGTATTGAATGCATTTGCATGGGCGTTAACATTGGTGTCGTATTACAGCCCTCCATTGTGTCACCCACCCTGTGGCACTTTAGAGATTTCAAAAGAGTCCCAGTGTACAAAACATTCTCAAAGGGAGTTGTCAAAAAGTAAATCCAAAACAGGTGTGGTTTTTCAGGTTCACCTTTAGAGCCGGTGTATATAATCAGACAAGACTAAACACGATTTGAGGTTTGGCTTGTGTTTACTCAGAGCTGCTAGTAATTAGACAAATTATGAACCTGTTTTTTTTTCAACAAAAATTAATTGTGAAAGTCAGTAGCAACCTGGGGTGTGCATTTTTTACATATTGTACATGGTGGTGATTTTGTATGAATTCACATGACGCGAGCAACGTAAGCACGAAGGTTCATGTCTAAACCCGTCCGAGGGGCGTAAGCAGACCGTAGGAAAATGTACAAATGAGATCATAAAAATTGATAATATTTATCTATCTCTCTATCTATTATGGATGTAACAGTACATGTGTTCATCCCTGATGCAGTACATTTTGAAAGACTTGCGCACTCAACTGTATACAAAATGAAGTGGACCACGGAAAATTATGTATAGGAGGGCTTAAAGGTGCTAAAGAGGATGTTTTGTTTTATACATTTTTGCAATATTACTTGAAACTGTCTTTACTAACTGATAAAAGACTATTTATTAGGTGCACTAAAAGGAATAATATTAATATACATCATCTGTGCATGAGGTATGGCCTTAAAAACATCAGCCAATCGTTTACGCGATCATCGCGTAAACGATTGGCCCTCTGGCTTGTCAATCACTGCCGTGATGTTCCTTGTGAGAGACGTGCGCGGACTGGCTCTCTGGCTTGTCAATCACTGCCGTGACGTTCCTTTTGAGAGACGAGCGCGGCTGCGCTCTCCAGTAACTTTCCACACTCTACAGGCGCCGCATGCAATGTTTTTGTCAGGAGACAGGAGTAACAACTGCAGATTATGAGTTACCTGCGGTGAGTCCGACATAATGAATCCAAAAAACACGACACAGCGAATGCCGGTGGTAAACACTCGTGTTCCAATATGAGTGTTTACGAGTTTTGGGAGGCGTTCCTTTGAAATGTGTTGTGAAGGAGGGGGGTTGTTCTTACGCATGCGCTCATTTCAAAAACTCAGTAACAGTCTTTGGATTCTCAGTCGACGAAAAAATCCTCTCTATCACCTTTAAGCTTTGAATGTTTAAAAATAGTTTAAGTGGAGCAAATTGTAACACTCTTAATGCACGTTTTATTTTTCATTTCATTTTCATTTTTCATTATTTTGTACTTTTATAACATGATATGCTTTTCAGTTTTGTAGCAGATTGTGACCAAATATCTTTTGTTTTTTATCGGCCCTGGAAAAAAATATGACCTATGCAAGAGTGCATTCTCTTGCTTAATGCTTAATACCAATACCAACTACTTCAGTAAATGGGATATGCTCTACTGTCTGTTATGAAAATAAATGAAAAGAAACCTAGCATTTTGGATTTGTTGCTTTTTACGATAACACTTTAGTTTAGGGTCTAATTCTCAACTAACTAGTTGCTTATATGCATAGTACTAAGATATTGGCTGTTTATTAGTACTTAAAGCACATATTAATGCTTTATTCTGCATGACCTTATTCTACATCCTTTAATCCTACTCCATAACTAAACTTAACAACCTTACTTACTAATAAGCAGTAATTAGGGGTTTATTGAAGCAGAAGTTCGGTTCCATTTTGGTACAATATGAAAAAGGTACGTACCGAACCGTGACTTCAGTATACCATTACACCCCAAATATATATATATATATATATATATATATATATATATATATATATATATATATATATATATATATATATATATATATATATACTACCGCTCAAAAGTTTGGGATCGGTAAGATTTTTTATGTTTTTAAAAGAAGTTTTGTCTGCTCACCAAGGCTTAATTTATTTAATTAAAAATACAGTAAAAACAGTAATATTGTGAAAAATTATTACAATTTAAAATAACTGTTTTCTATTTGAATATAATTTTACAAAGTAATTTATTCTCGTGTTGGCAAAGCTGAATTTTCAGCATCATTACTCCAGTCTTCAGCGTCACATGATCCTTCAGAAATCATTCTAATATGATGATTAGTTCCTCAAGAAATATTTGTTATTATTATCAATGTTGAAAACAGTTGTGTACTTTTTTTTTCAGGATTCCTTGATGAATAGAAAGTTCAAAAGAACAGCATTTATCTGAAATACAAAGCTTCTGTAGCATTATACACTACTGTTCAAAAGTTTGGGGTCAGTAAGAATTTTTATTTTTATTTTTTTGAAAAGAAATTAAAGAAATTAATACTTTTATTCAGCAAGGATGCATTAAATCAATCAAAAATGACAGTAAAGACATTTATAATGTTACAAAAGATTAGATTTCAGATAAACACTGTTCTTTTGAACTTTCTATTCATCAAATAATCCTGAAAAAAAAATATTGTACACAAATATTTTGTACATCTGTACACAATAAATGTTTCTTGAGCAGCAAATTGACATATTAAAATGATTTCTGAAGGATCATGTGACACTGAAGACTGGAGTAATGATGCTGAAAATTCAGCTTTGCCAACACAAGAATAAATTACATTTTAAAATATTTTCAAATAGAAAACAGTTATTTTAAATTGTAATAATATTTCACAATATTACTGTTTTTACTGTATTTTTAATTAAGTAAATGCACCCTTGGTGAGCAGACGAAACTTCTTTTAAAAACATTAAAAATCTTACTGATCCCAAACTTTTGAGCGGTAGTATATATATATATATATATATATATATACAAATGTGGACAAAATTGTTGGTACCCTTAATAAATATGAACAAAATAATTTTTTTTTTTTTTTTTTTTTAAATTCACAAATGTCTAACCTTTTATTGAAGTATAATAATTTAAAATTTGGAAATAAATAAATGTTTTTCTCTAATACACGTTGGGCACGATTTACGGTACGCTTTTTTTCAATACTTTTTGCAAACTCCACCACACAAGTCTTCACCTGTAATGCCTGATGAGTTTGGAGAACACCTGACAAGAGAGCAGAGACCATTCCTTCATACAGAACCTCTCCAGATCCTTCAGATTCCCAACTCCATGTTGGTGCTTCTGGCCCATTATAAGATTTCTAGAATAAGCGGTCAGGTTTTGATTTTTTTATCTGTTAGTATTTGATAAAACAGCAGTATATTTAACCGTGGGCATAGGGTACTTTATATACCTGTTTGCACCAAACCCATCTGGTGGGTTTGCTACCAAAACGCTCATTTTTTTAGTTTCATCTGACCACAGAAAACAGTCCTGAAGGATTTTTCTTGAACCCTCCCAAAACCATCCCACTTGGGAGGTACTGTGTAAATTTTTGTTTTATTTTATTTTTTTGGCTTTCTGACTCAACTAATCTTTGCAATTCTCCAGCTGTGATCCTTGGAGAGTCTTTGGCCACTCAAACTCTCCACCTGACTGTGCATTAGGACAGTATAGACACATGTCATCCTTTAGGCACACTGTAAAAAATGACCGTGATTTTAACAGTAAAAGACTGTAAAAATGCTGCGGTGAAAAACTGTCAATTGGATTACAGAAAGTTTCCGTACTATATACGGTGAATAACTGTAATAGATCTAACGGTACATTTAATGTAATTTTACGGTAAAATACCATTAAATTCACAGTTTTTGGAAGTGAAAAATAACAATTCATTGTCAAATTTACAGTGAAAAACCGTAAATTGACATTCCCACAATTCCCTGCATGACACTTCACATTTGATATATTTTCGTTGAAATAACTCTGTTTCTTCTTAGTTTTTCTCATTTTTTTCTAATCAGTTATGTACATTAGGGTTTTATGTTACATCTAATGTTGTTAAATTAATGTTTATTGCATTTTTAAAATTTCATGCATGTTACCATGATGGTGTTTAGTGTGTGTGTGAATGACACTGTGTGCTCCTTCTATATATTAGTATTGTCCTCCTCAGCTTGTGGAAAAGCTGCTTATGATGAACTTTGATTCATCATGTGACTCTCATCACCACTGTGTTTGGTGACTGTCAGTGTATTATAAAGGTACAAAACAGATATTAGTACTTCATTAGGTTGGTAAATTAACATTATATCAGTTAATGAAATACGTTATTTTACCGTACATTTTACTGGGATTTTTTTTTACAGTGTGTAACAATGAGGTTAATATTACTGAAATCCAATGTTAAATATACATATTTAAAATGTAAAATTCACATGTAACTCCGTAAGTATGTTTACGGTTTGATGTCATTTTTACAGTATTGTTCTGGTAACCACAGCTGCCGGTATTTTTCCGTAGAAACAACAGGATTTTTTTTACAGTGCAGATTTGTAACATCTTGAGTTAATTGGAACTTCTTAATTATTGCCCTGATGGTGAAAATGGGAATTTTCAATGCTTTAGCTATTTTCTTCAGCCACTTTATATTTTGTGAAGCTCAACAGACTTTTGCTGCACATCATGATTAAGGGAATTTGGCCTTTGTGTTTACAAACATTGATACTCCTGTGGAACAGGAAGTCATGGCTGGATAATTTCATGTTCCTAGTCACCCTGGTGTGCTAAAAATGTAAATATGGATGGGAATATACTTTAGAGATATTTTACTCATAAGAATTTCTAAGGGTACCATTAATTGTGTCCAATGTCTATACAAACAACAAAAAGATTTTTTTATTTATGACACAAAATACTCATAATAATGTGAAGCTATTTCACCCGTACACATTTTTAGTTCTCTTTTTTTTTATCATTTGGACTGCAAGATGGTTTCTCAAGTTATCTAGCTCTATACACCTCACACAATAGTCAAAGAATATCAAATGTCTGGTTCTCTTTTTGCTTCTTTTTATGTTAGAACTCCGCCCAAGGTTTGTGGCTATATAAAACCCTGACAATTAAAACTTAGACACTTTGTGCAATCATCCATGAAGTGACCTGTGTCCGGCAACAATGGCATCTCAAGGCATCCAGATCATGGGCATCATGCTTTCCATGGCAGGCTGGTTGGGGGCCATCTTCACCTGTGGCATGCCAATGTGGAGGGTCACGGCCTTTGTTGGAGCAAACATCGTCACAGCACAAATCATCTGGGAGGGTTTGTGGATGAGCTGTGTCGTGCAGAGCACCGGACAGATGCAGTGTAAGGTCTACGACTCAATGTTGGCTCTATCGCAAGATCTGCAGGCTTCCAGAGCCATGATTGTCATCTCCATCATGGCAGGCGTCTTTGGATTCCTGATGGCTGTGGTTGGAGGAAAGTGTACCAACTGCTTGGAGGACGAAACAGCCAAAGCTAGAGCGAGCATCGTCTCAGGGGTGGTTTTAATTATCGCTGGCTTTCTCCTCCTGATACCTGTGTGCTGGTCTGCACACATTCTTATCAGGGACTTCTACAACCCTTTAGTAACAGCATCCCAGCGGCGGGAGCTGGGAGCCTGTCTCTACATAGGCTTGGGATCCGGGGGCCTCTTGCTGCTGGGTGGTGGGCTTCTTTGTTGGAATTGCCCTTCCAATGACAACGGGCCCTACACGGCAGCCAAACACACCCATATAAGATCTGTGACCCCAGCAATGGATTACGTGTGAGAAAATGAGCATAACCTGAAGATATGTGGCAAGTATTGTGCAAAATGACTCATTGCGCACGTCACGCAAATTACCATGACACTCATTAAATGCTTGAAAATGACTGAATGAATGAGTTCACAACTGTTTATTTACAATAAAAATTGTTTGTGTGATTGACCATGAAATACAGATTTTTTCTTTTACACATGTCAACACTTCTCACTTAACCATTCCACAGCTGCTTTTTGTGCTGGTGCTTTTTACCCATGCACACAAAGGATAAGTTATTTTCATTGTCAAGGAGAAACACTTTGCCCCCCAGCAAAATTAAACAAGCATTAACAGAGCCTTGCTACACCCGTTTTAAACAAGCATGTGAGAACTCTGTCCAGGAATTATAGAAATATATGACAAATAAATGATGTTTTTGTGGGCCAGCGACAAGTAAAGATGTCTATAGAGATTATAAAAGGAGAAAATTTTCAAAATCCATTTGGCCATGACTGAATTCATGTTGGTTACATTATTATTTAATGTTTGATAACACTTAAAAATATTAGGCTGTGGTATAACCATCAAGTAAAAGGTACTTTTCTTGCACATAAAATAGACATGTGAGTTTATGTAAGATTATTCATATAAATTATTTAAAGTATGATGAATTTGACCAGAACATAAAATGAGATTAAAAAAATAAAATGAATCATCAGCGAGTCATCAGAGTCTAAAGGGGTTTATTTTTTTAAATGTCATTCTTACATGGTAGTTATGCAACATGCACTTTAAATTGGTGGATTTGTTTTCCCCAATTTTAATATTACTGCTTATATATATTTTTTAAATAAAAAGAAAGGATAATGCCAAAATCTCTGAACAAAATGACAGAAATTGAAAATGTATCCATCATAGAAGAGATGTTAATAGGCCTATGTTTTAATTTGTATTAAAATACATTTCTTGTTTTTAACTAGAGACAAAAGTGTAAAAGTGTCCATTATAAAAAACCTTGAGTAAAATACAAATAAAAAGTAACAGACAAAAGTTCTGATATTCTTTTAAATGTTCTTTATACACTTTCTTTTTCCGAGACGTTTGATTTTGGTGCCGGTTTTTTGGCGTCTTTTGACGGACACTGACAGCAGAGTATCGCGCCTCCAGTGAGCAGCAGCCCTGCGGCAGCCCAGCCCACGTAGAGCGACGCCCCGAGCTCCCGTCTCTTCCAGTCCGGCAGGAGCGGGTTGTAAAAATCCCGGACGATGGTGTTCGCCGACCAGCAGACTGGTGTGAGACACAGCAGTCCGGCGATTATGATAAACGCCCCCGCAGATATGACAACTCTTGCTTTGGCGATTTTGTTCTCGATACAGGTGTTGCATTTCGCCCCTACAAGCGCCAGGAGAATGCCGACGACAGAGAGCAAGATGGAAATGACGAGCAAAGCGCGCGCGACTTGCAGGTCCACAGGCAGCGCGAGCATTGAAACGTACACTTTGCACTCCATGTGCCCCGTGCTCTGTATCACACAGACCGTCCACAGTCCCTCCCAAATGATCTGCGCCGTCACGAGGTTTTTGCCGACGAAGGCTGTAACCTTCCACATCGGAAGGGCGCAGGTCAAGATAGAACCCAGTAACCCAACAAATGACAGGGCAACCCCTAAAATCTGCAGCCCTAAAGATGCCATGGCTCTCTTTGTATCATCACCCCTTTCGCAATACTATACCGTCTGAGAGGGACTTTATATGCAAATGATCCCACTTACACATCGGGGTGGGATTTGAACAAACGAACTGGGGTTAAGAAACAAAAGAGGGACACGGTCTCGAGTATTTTTGCCCCGTTTATTTATTTATTTATTTATTGGTTAACTTTGGGTCTCTTTTGGTCATTTGGACTTAATAGCCTACGGCTAGGCTACTGCACAGCCCTTAATGTGTTTATGCATGATGCAATGGAAAATCTAAATATTTCATAGAATTTTAAAATCTTAAAAGATTCTTTTCACACTAATTTGTACAGGAACATTCTTTCATTCTTGAATTGTTTTCTGAAAGTCAGGAACACCTCAAATTATGCCTGTTTTGATTACATTATATTAATGGAAATTATAAGCATTTTTTTTTTTTTGAAATAAAATGTCAGACTCTTTTGTTTTGTGGCTAATTTCATAATGAACATTTATCTATCATAAATAAAACTAAAAAATAGCCTATTTTCAAACATTTTGCATCATGTGACAAAATTAGTCTATAGGCTACAGCTTGATGCGCAATAAAAAAGCAATAAAAGTATATTCTGATAATTACCTTGTCTTATGTTGTCTTCACACACCTGATGTATTTCATATCAAGCTCTTCACTGACACTGTTGTCTCCTACACTTGTGAAAAAGAACTTTATAGGGGCAAAATTGATAGTTGTGGCTTGTGGGCGTGGTACATTTTTTTTGTTTGACAAAATTGTGATTATAATATTATTAATAAAATGTTTTAAACAAATAATCTGCTGTAAATATTCATGATGAGACAATAATTGTAACTATCTTTTTTTATTATTATTTTTTTTGTAATTAATTACTCTTAGTGATTTGATTAAATGTTCTTCACATAAGAAATCTATGAAAGTCGGTATTGTTTTAAGAAGCCTTTGTTTGTGAAAGTTGAATTTTGCCACGAGGATAAGAAAGTTAACAGTTTTGGTTTTCAAAAAAGCAAACAACATTCTTAATGTGTAAATTACAATTCATATTAAATAGAAAAACAATAGGAACTCAAATCTTTCCAGAAAAGTGATGAAACATTACATGAGAACAATAAATGACAAATATCTTCTTTTTTTCAGAAGGTGCATATATCAGCTACATCACAAAATTTTGACACAAAAGCATTACAATGCAAAATTTTAAAATGCACTTCTTTCACTTTATTGGGTATACATATGAATTTTATCTATCTTGGAACCCCCCCCAAAAATTCCCCTTTTGGAGAAATTGAGTTTTGAGATTGAGAAAGTTGACGAATAAATGTATTCTACTTAAAAGTGAAACACCTCCCAAACTGAGTTTTGAGCATGACTCATGGGTAAGGTAAGCTTTCATCAGACATATAAATCGCCTTTATAACAGAGTTACATTCTCTAAATGGAAAAGGGCATTGATAGATATTCGTAAAACATAAGATAAGATAACAAATCACCATTAGAGTTTAATAGATCAGCAACAAAAATTATGTTTTTATTAAACCATTTATAAAAGAAGGCTGATCTATTTCTAATTTTAATATCCAAATTATTCCATAAGATGGTTTTGTGGGGGGAAAAGTTGTGGTTGTAAACAAGTTTCCAGGCTAGCTAAGCTTGATGATGAAATCTGGTCAGTTTAACAAGTAATTTACCAGTGGAGTAATTGCATTTCATCAAAAAAGAAAGGCCACCTACCCTATTTATATATTATTAGGGATAAAATACCACATAGAATCTGACCCAAGCAAACATCTTTTTAACCAATTAATTATAAATGTATTGTTAGTAATTGTAACTGTCTGTATCTGTATTTTCAAGCGCGTGACCTTGGCATAAAGTGCACGACGTATAGCCTATTTATATTTTTATTATATTTAAAAAAAAACGTTTATAGCCTAGGCTATATCAGGTCCCTGATGTTTTATTGGTGCTAGCCTATATTTTATTTTACATGCATGAATTAAATTATTAAGTTCTTAAGGCAAATACCTTCTGTATGTTATTTTTTTCAATGGCTTTAAAAAAAATGTACCACCCGCAAATAACGCAAATGTCCCCATGTTCAACGTCCTTGTTAGTAACTTCTAATGGCTTGTTGGTAATCTAAATGAGTCTGAAAGCAATTAGTAGGAAAGAGCGGGAAATCCTCAGCAGCTGCATCAAATCACATTGTTTACAAACCGCGCCTCTAAAAGCCACTATAAAAAACCGTATCGTTCATTCGTGGGATATTCTGATTTTTACACGCACAATAACGTAATGGCATCTGCTGGACTTCAGATTTTGGCCACTGCCCTCGCGGTTATTGGCTGGTTGGGAGATATCATTATCTGCGCGCTCCCCATGTGGAAGGTGACGGCGTTTATTGGCACTAACATCGTGACCGCGCAGATCTTCTGGGAAGGCCTCTGGATGAACTGCGTGCAGCAGAGCACAGGTCAGATGCAGTGCAAGGTCTACGACTCCATGCTGGCGCTACCGCAAGATCTCCAGGCCGCTCGTGCTCTTGTTATCATCTCCATCCTCGTGACCTTCCTGGGAGTTCTTCTGGCCGTCGCTGGAGGCAAGTGCACCAACTGCATTGACGACCGGGACGCCAAGGCCAAAGTAGGGGTCGCGGCCGGGGTGTTCTTCCTGGTGGGCGGTATTCTCTGTCTGATCCCGGTCTGCTGGTGCGCGCACACCGTCATCCGAGACTTCTACAACCCCGTCCTGTCTGAGGCTCAGAAGCGGGAGCTGGGAGCGTCGCTGTTCATCGGATGGGGCGCGTCTGGTCTGCTGCTTATCGGAGGTGCGCTTCTCTGTTGCCAGTGCCCGAAGAGTGAGGATCGTGGTTACTCCGTGAAGTACTCCGCTCCGAGGTCTGCTCCAGGGGCCTATGTGTGAAACTCAGACTTTCTGGACTAATGACGAATTCTCCTGTTTGTAAAGGAAGAGAGATGAACTTTACTTTCTGGTCTTTTATGACTATTTTAATGTAATAAATTTCATGTTTTCTTTTAATATACCGTCTAATTGACTCCATTTGTACAGGGTAACCTTTGCGCATGCTCAGTTGAGTTCCGTCTGGAATTAGCGCAGAGCTCAAGTCGCCACTCCAAACAAACTCACTTAATCTTCGCTTTCACGTCCTCACCGTTTATAATCAAACTATTCTAAACTTTTTTTTTTTTTTTTTTTTTTTTTTTTTTTTTTTCTCCTGTCTCTCTGTCTCTCTGTCTCTCTGTCTCTCTGTCTCTCTGTCTCTCTGTCTCTCTGTCTCTCTGTCTCTCTGTCTCTCTGTCTCTCTGTCTCTCTGTCTCTCTGTTAAAATACGGCTAAATTGTCGAGTGTAATGGTGACTTTGAAGTCATCCAACTGCGTTTATAGCCTACGTTTAGCTTATTTCTGCAGACTGTATTCGGGCTTTAATCTTAATAGTAAATATGAAGTTTATGGTTAACACAACGTGAGAAGTGAAACTTTAGTTGGTCACAGAGCTTATCTTCCGCAATGATCCAAAACCGTGTTGGTCTCCAGAAACGTTATTGCACCTTCATAACTTTGTTCATAACATGGGCGTCAGAACTGTCATTTGACTCTTAGTGACATAACTCTTTCATCATTACTTTTAATTTGCAGGTTTAAATGAAAAACCAAGATTTGTTTTACCCCCACTGTCTTAAATGCATAACTGTTTTTAGGTTGCAAGATATTAAGTAACCAGCTAATGTTTGCTCTTAAGCAAAAGTCAAATGGTTCATAAAGGGCCAACTAGTGAATGCATAAAACTCACTGGCTGTAATATCTCATCCCATGAACCTTTACAAAGCCAAATAACCTATTTGAAGTTCTCTACTGCTACTTTTTTTTTCTTTTTTTTTTTTTTTTTTTTTTTTTCTAATTTTAAACTTTCTGCAGATGTGGTAGGTGTGGTGTCTGCATATTGCGCTGATTATATCTTTTGTGGCAAGACCAATGTTGCAAGCATTCACTCAACCTAAGTTTCACCATGAACTGTTTTCACTTCTGCCAGTTGCATTGCGTTTACACTATAATTGTATAAATTATAATACAAATTAAGTCTATACAAACATCACAGTATATGAAAGCTATTTTGTCAATTTGTAAAGAACTCGAACTCGCATGAGGACATTTTATTTACAAAACTATACATCAAATAACATCAGTTGTTATACAAAGTACAGTACTGTAAATAAAATACCAAAATTTGAAAAATTACACTTGTATTTACTTATACACTGTAAAATGACAAGCTTAAAAAGTGTTTTGAATAACCCATTGGCAAATAGAAAAAGTTTTGCAGTTATACGTTAATATCTCTTGGTAAATAATCCATTGTTTTGCTCGCGTCCATTCCAAACATGGCGGATATCACCCACTTCCACAGGTACGAGACCCCTCCCACCGCAGCGCGAGTGAAGATGAATGAATCACCTGAGCGTGTGAAGCGCGTTTAAAACACATACAAGCATATAAAAGAATGAATTGCTACATTACTTATAAATAGATCTGATATTATACATATTAGAGAATGTTGTCTTATACGGCACTTTTATTATATTAAATTTTACCGCAGATATGTTGTTTTTGACAAATTCGCTATACATTAAATGTGTAGTTAACACACATCAGGAACTACCAGGAAATTTTAGTCAATTTTTAGACAATTTTATGTTAATTATTGCTACATTATTCCATCTGTGAGTGAACATAAGCTGAGTCATTGCCAGAAGTGGCCCAGATCTTTACAGCCAAAGTTGGGCCAGTTACTGTGAACAGGAATGGGCCCAGTGCTTTACAGCCGTAACAAATATACATTAGTTTTGGAATGACATTAGGGTTGGTTTTCATTTTTGGTTGAACTATTGCATTAATAAAAACAGTCAGTGTTTGCAGTGTTTTGAATTAAGGACAGTCGTCACTTAAAATCGTTTAATTGTGTACTTTTTCCATGAATATGTGGACATACTGAGTAGAAGAATCAAGTCAAGCAGGAAACTCGATACAGGTTTCCTCCCCTTGCTTTGCTTTCTCTTTGTTCAAATACCAACACCTGTGGCACAAGGAAGAGCATTCACTTTGTCAATAGTCGTTTGCTCTCACAACTACGACGCTTTTCTCCCTGTTATTGCAGATGAATCGCTTGTGTTCCGTAAAAGATGAGGAGTCGACAGATCTTGGCTGTATGTCTGGCTGTTTTAGGCCTATGTGGTACTATTCTAGTATGTGCATTGCCTATGTGGAAAGTGACAGCCTTCGTGGGAGCAAACATCATTACAGCGCAGGTTTTCTGGGAAGGCTTGTGGATGAACTGTGTCCTGCAGAGCACCAGCCACATGCAGTGCAAAGCGTATGACTCTGTTCTGGCTCTGACTAAGGATCTCCAGGCAGCTCGAGCTTTGATTTGTGCTTCTATCGCTGTCAGTGTGGTTGCTGTTGGACTGTCGGTTGTTGGGGCCAATTGCACCAACTTCTACAGAGAAGAGCGGCTTAAAAAGGCCAACCTTGGAATAGCAGCTGGTGCAGTCTATATAGTTGCAGGTGTAACCTGCCTTGTTGCTGTCAGCTGGTCAGCATATGTCATTATTGTGGACTTCTATAATCCTCTAGCAGAAGCGGGGAGGAAAGGAGAGCTAGGAGCTTCCATCTATGTCGGATGGGTGGCCGGTGTTCTGCTAATCGTAGGTGGTGGGCTGTTCATCAGCACATACTCCAGCAGATGCTGACCAGAAGTGTTGATTAAGCCTGAAGTTAGTTAAGTGATGTGACTCTTTCCTGGAAGATGAAAAGTCTCACTGGCTCAATTTACTCTATAATGACTGTTATGTTCGTTCAAAATCAACCTTGTGTCAACCTTCAAGAACATCTGATCATCAAATGAATTATTTAATGACAAATTAACTTGATTTGTGTCTTAGAATATTAAAATTATATATTTTTTTGTTAATTTTGTTTAAAAAAAATTCTATTTGCAAATGAAAAATGCAAATAAAAAAAATCAAGATTTTTTTTAATCGCCACATCTTAAATCTGTTTTATGTCTATTTATAGTGTTCTGTTTTTTGTTCAGTTTTGTTTATGATTATTCAGTTTTCTATCTAACTTTTTTTTTAAATTTCAGATATTACCATATAGCAAACTAGTGTTGTTATAATATTTGATCTTAATTTATATAAATGTGACCAGAAAAATGAAAATGTCAAATAAATAGTTCATAAAAAAAATAATTAAAATGAATAAAATTTTTGATCTCTCTTTAAAATATTTTAATTTGTGATCTACTTTTCTGTTGCAGAGACCACAAAGAGAATACAACTATATATATATATATAATTATTCAGACATTTTTTATATATTTTTACTAGTGGGTGCAGGACACTATAGTTCATTTATGTAAGTGAGGATAGCAAAATAAAGTAAACTGACATATTATACCCAAAAATTCTTCATACAGTGGACTACCAGTAAAACTGATAACAAATTGGAACCAAAAATTATTGAGACACTTTGACCTGACCATGTTTTGTTTAAGTGTTATCTGACATAATTAAGATTATTTTTTTCTGACACAGTTTAACCTTGAGATCTTTTTTTGAAACTATAGTGAATAAACTGTATTAATGAATGAAATGTTCAAGGTGTCTGAATAAATTTTGGTTTGACTGTATGTACATAAATATATATATATATATATATATATATATATATATATATATATATATATATATATATATATATATATATATATATATATATATATATATATATATATATATATATATATAACTGGTTTAACTGAAGAATTATTCAAAGAATTATTTGATTTTGATATTTGAAGTAAGTAAAGAAAATCAAAAAATGACATGAAGGTGGGTAAAACTCACTGGCTGTAATATATGGTATCGTCCAATAAACATTTACTCAGCAAAATATGGCAACCTATAAGAAGTTCTACTACTTCATCTTTTTCCTTTTTTTTTCTTTCTAAACCTTATGTAAATGTGGTAAGTGTTACTGATGTCGGCATACTGAGATGATTATATATTTTGTGGTAAGACATATAGGCTACCACTAGAAACCAAGCTCGCTTTCACACAGTTATCAGCATGAACAAACTTGCAGAGAGAGACACATGTCATAATGTCACATATGTCTTAGTACATCATATACACCAAAATATAATATTTTTAAAATGTAAAGATTCAAACTTTCAAAGTTTGTGTGCTAATAACAGTACAGCCAGATATGTTTCACTGAGTTGAACATAAACTGTTGAAGTTGGATATGTCCTGAAACAGTATTCTTTTTGCAAAGCACAATGTTAAAACAAATGGTCATACATTTTGGTTTGAGGTGCTATAAAAATGCTTACCAACCTTATAAAGTTTCACATTTATGCTTTTAAAAATTGGTCTTGTTCACTTCCATCGCAATGGCCTCAACAAAACTTCATTTTTTTGCTTCTTATTCTATGTTGTATGTTAAAGGATGCCAACACAATACAAAATACTTCATTTTGAAATATTTATAAACTTTATAAACAGATAAACAACCCTAAAGGCTGAAATGCACAACAGATTTTGCTCTCGATTTGCAGTCTAGATTAAGTCAGAGCCAGTCTGCAGATTTTGGATTTTGACTGATTTCACAGAATATCGCACATTGGGTATGATGGGCACAGATTTTAGAAAGTACATTGCTTTCATGGTGCATGTTTCTGTGGGAATTTGCTGTTTATAGAATAACTAGAAAAGTCTGGTAGTCTGTGACCCTCAGCTATTTAGTGTATGATATCAAACAAAGTCAGTAAATGGTGCCTTTTAAAATCTGTAATAGCTTCTGTTTTGTAGACAACCTTCACTGTAATTTACACTGAAAGAGATGTTTTAATTAATATAATAAAAGATTCTCTTCATAACACAGGCTGACTAGACTTTCAAAAAACAAAACAAAACAAAAAAACAATTCTAGCTTCAGATGCGAGTTCATTTGAAGGAAACTGGTTTGACAGCTTTGGCTAAACAGTCGCCATGACCAGTAGAAGGAAACAAGTCTAGCTGGAAAGACCTTAAAAACCACCCCCATTTTCTTTTAGTATACAGACATACGTGAGTGTTACATATGACAATACGGAGCCATAGTTAACGCTGCTATAACGGCAACTTCCTACATTCATTCCTTCAACACAAGGTGAAGAGACATGGTGTCCGCAGGACGTCAAATCTTGGGCATCTGCCTGGCTATGATCGGCTTCTTGGGAAGCATCGTCATCTGTGGCTTGCCCAACTGGAAGGTGACAGCATTCATCGGAGCCAACATTGTGACCTCGCAGACCATTTGGGAAGGTTTATGGATGAACTGTGTGGTTCAGAGCACAGGACAGATGCAGTGTAAGGTCTATGATTCTCTGCTGGCACTTCCTCAAGATCTGCAGGGCGCCAGAGCCTTGGTGATCATCGCCATCATCGCTGGGGTGTTTGGAATCCTCCTGTGCCTCGTGGGAGGAAAGTGCACCAACTTCGTGGAAGACGAGGCGTCTAAAGCAAAGGTTGCTATCGCCAGTGGCGTCATCTTCATCATCGCTGGAATTCTTGTCCTCATTCCCGTCTGCTGGACTGCGAATACCATAATCAGGGACTTCTACAACCCTTTGTTGGTGGACAGCCAGAGGAGGGAGCTCGGGGAATCACTTTACATTGGCTGGGCTTCAGCCGGCTTGCTTTTCCTGGGTGGAGGTCTCCTCTGCAGCTCTTGCCCACCAAGTGAGGATGTTCCCCACAATGTGAAGTATTCTCAAGCCAGATCTGTGGACAGCAGCAAAGCTTATGTATAAAAGTGAGATCAACTAAACAAATATGTGAAGAGGAACTGATTTACACAGTAAGAATCTCAAATAAAAAATGTCATTTCGTCAAATGAATGAAGATAATTAGGAAAAAAGGAGTATTGGAATGTGCATTGCCACAAAATATAAATACATTATGTGATCGTATTTTTTCATTGTATATTAATTAAAAAATGTGCTAAGGCTGTTGAAACGTTCATTAATATTTGTGATTCTGTCACTTTCATCACCGTTCTTTCCTTAAGACCTACATTACCCCATGCAGGGGTTTTGTACTGACACTTAAACTAATGTCAATGAAAAGCGTCTAGTAACATGTGACCTAGAAAAATAATGTGTATTTGGCAACAAATAGTATTGTGTATTTAAAAATATTTTTGTTTAGTCTTTCATTCAACATAATTGCTCATATTATACACTACTGCTCAAAAGTTTGGGGTGGGTAAGATTTTTTGATGTTTTGAAGCTCACCAACTGTTTTCTATTTTAAATCTATTTTACCAACATTGAAAACTGCTGATCTGTTTAATATTTATGTGGAAACCATGATCATTTTTTTCAGCATTCGTTCAAAAGAACAGCAAAAGAATCAATTACATAAAATCTTACTGACCCCAAACTTTTAAATGGTACTGTAATAATATACATTTTTTTTTCATTTCATCATTCTAAAATGTATATCAAGCATGATTTAGTTGCAGCTAATCTGTTTTTATTTGCAGTCATCAAACTATGTAATTATCCAGAGGGTTATTTTCATAGTTTTACCTCATATAGTTAGGAACCATTATCCATATGTAGCAATGTGTACTTAATAAAAAATATAACTAAACTCAAACATTGTGACTAAGTGTGTATTTTCCCAAACAAAATATTCATAACTTTCTGAATATTCATAATTAAGTCAATAAATACTAGTAAGGAATGTTATTGCCAACACAAACATGTTCTGTTTATAAAAGTGTGCTTGAGATTTCTGATGTTTTTTACAACAGGAAGAGACCGACCTCACTATTTTTTCCGGTAGGTATTTTCCACACTGTGCTGTCAAGGTATAAAAAATGACTCAAAACTACTGTCAAATCTTAGGTATGATGATGACAGCAAAATCTAAATGTAATGAGCAACCTTTGCATTCTCTTCACTGTTTACCTGTAGGAAAATTGTTTTTGATAAATACTCTGTGACTCATCATATCTAGTCATCTGAAACTAAGTAAACAGGTGAGCAGCAAGATTGTGAACATGCTAACAACAATCCTGTTTCGCATTCATATATTTCATTTAGAGCTTTATTTAACTTTTACAATTTATAAACTTACTTGTTAGTCCTTTAAATTAGTAAACCACACTTGCCTTCCATTTTATGTGTATCATAAATACGTAAATGGCAGTAAAGTAGTCATCATTCACTCATGTTGTTCCAAACTTATCTGACTGACTTTCTTCTGTAGAACATATTTTGAGAAATGTATCAGTGTTTTTTTGTCCATACGATAAAAGTCAAAAGTCACCAAAACTCTTTGGTTTCTAATATTAAGTCCCATGAAAAAAAAAAGAAAGCCATTCAAGTTCAAAACGACATGAGGGTAGAATAATTATGGCATAAATTATGAACTTTTCATGGGATACAGGGGCTGCCTCATTGGTCAGATCTCAAACAGAAAAACAAAAGCGTGAGATCGAAACTGCATCTGGATACCTGAATGCAGAAACACCTGAGCCCTTTTCAGGAGTCCAACGCAGATGTCCAAATTTTCTCTTTTTACATGACCTGTCCACATTGTCCAAGGAATCTGGTTAGTCTGGTAGCATGTGGACTAATGGAGGCATGGTCTGTGCACTGCACACGCCTCCCAGTCATTGTCACCAGAGTGAAAGCTGAGCTGCAGACAGGAATGAGTGAAGAAGGAAACAAGGCCTTCAAAAAGGCTTTAACCGTTGAGAGGAACAAAGAGGCCTCAGCATAGCAGTGGACGTGTATAATTTAACCCCAGCGAGATGGCTTCCCTTGGCATGCACATGCTGGCGAGTGCCTTGGCCTTACTGGGATGGACTGGAGCCCTCCTGTCCTGCATCATGCCAATGTGGCGTGTGACAGCCTTCATTGGAACCACCATTGTCACCTCAGAGACCATGTGGGAGGGCATTTGGATGAGCTGCGTGATACAAAGCACAGGCCAAATGCAGTGCAAACCGTACGAGTCCACGCTCGCATTAAGCTCAGATCTGCAGGCCGCTCGGGCTCTCACGGTCATGTCCATCCTTTTAGGAGCGGTGGGCCTTGTTTTGGCCTTCATCGGAGGAAAGTGCACCATCTTCATGGGCGGTTCCAAAAGATCCAAAGCCAGAATTGCAACAGCGGCCGGTGTGACGTTGATCGTCGCTGGAATTCTCTGCATTATCCCTGTCTCCTGGTCAGCTGGCATTGTGGTACAAACGTTTTACAATCCCCTGATGACCGATTCGCAGCGCAGGGAGATTGGCGGTGCCATTTATGTTGGTTGGGGTGCATCTGTCATCCTCATGTTGGGTGGAGGAATGTTGTGCACCACCATCTGCAAAGACAAAACAGAGGATGACAGCGGTCCTTCAGTGAAGTACCTGATCGTGCGCTCGTCGCAGGCAGGGTCCAGCAGGGCGGGCTCGCAGAGGATGCGCCCCATCTCTGTGAGGTCGATGCAGAGTGCCACTCCATCTGTGAGGTCCCAATGGAGTCAGAAAGTTCCAATGAATCAGGGTAGACCTCCCTCCACAGACTCCCACCAGAGCAAGCCATCAACTACAAAGTCCCAGCTTGCCAGAGCCGAATCGATGCCAGAGTCTGAGCAGGACAAGGGGGCGTGGACAAAGTCCCAGCTGATTGATGATGGTTTGGATCAAATGCTGGTCCCCTCTGAACCTAGTGAGACACCTGAAGATGCTCCAAAGACATACATTTGATTAAGAAGACAATGAAAATGCAAGATCTGTGTTGACTGAGGGACTTACATGGACTTGGACAGTCATATACCTGCTACAGCACTGTGAATGAGGAATTATTGGTCAAATGAAGAAATAAAATTAAGAATTTAGTGGCTGAACATTATTATGTAAAACTGATAATGATCACAGTTCTTTTTTAGTTTATTTTGTGTTTTTTAGAGAAGCACTTTAGGAAGTGCAGCTGATTGAGACGAAGATTTATAATGTAAAAAAATATTAAAATAACTGATGCCGTTACAACAAACATATGGAAATTTGTCTGTTTCATTTTTTTTTTTTTTTTTTTTATTGTTTTTTTTTACCTGCTAAGATACAAGCTGCTCAACAGTCTCTGTACAATCCCAATATACACCTCCACATCAATGATTCCTTCACATATGCAAGTAACTCATGCCATTTGCACTGATGTATCTCCATGCCATAACAGATGTGTGCTTTTGCAACTCTCTCTGATGAAAGTCTGGATGATCCTTTTAGTCTTTGGGACTGAGAACTCACTGTCCATATTTCCCAAAAACATGCTGAAGGGTGGACTCATCTGACCACAGCACACATTTCCACAGTTATTCGGACCATCTGAGATGATCCCAGAGAAATCTGCACCATCTCTGCATAGAACTGATGTATAGATTTCTACTTGTGTAACAGATATTCAAGTTGCATTTCTTGATGCAGCGGCAGAGTTAAGTGACAACGGTTTTCCAACATACTCTCGAGCCCATGTGGCTATTTTTAATATACTAGCATGACGGTTTCTCATGCAATGCCATCTGAGCTGTCAAAGGTCAAGCATATTCAACAGAGGTTTCACAAGTCCACACTTACAAATAAGTCAGAGAAAATAATATGCGTATTTGGCGTGCTGTCCGAGGAGATGACTCCGAGCTCCGTATTTGGCCCGAACCCAGAGTACTCCCCCTTGTATTTCTGGTTAGGAAAGTAACCAGGCGAGTGTGAGGAGACGGGGTGGTGGAGGGATGCTGAAAACTATAGTGAGAACTATAGGTGAGTCTCCTGAGCTCCTGCGGGAGCAGGGGGAACATGTTAATTCAGTGGAGAAATTTTCAAAGAACCGAGCTCCTGTGGGAGCATAAAGGAACAATCACTTCTGTGGCAGTGGAGATAGTTTCTAGAGAAAACTGAGTTCCTGCTGGAGCAGGGGGAACATCGCTGCTGTGGTAATGGGAAACTTTCCCAAAGAAACTGAGCTCCTGCGGGAGGGAATGTCAACTGCTGTGTCATTGGAGAAAGTCGTAAAAAGTTTTACCATATACAAGTCACAAAGAAAGTGTAAACTGGCGTCGCATCAATTACACCTTTTCCGTAAGATTAATAGGGAAGGTGCATGCCGTAGCATAAGCTTTGCAAACTGCAAGAGGTTTACACTTTCTGCGTACATTGAATACGGAAGGTGGTCTGGCGGAAGCTCGATGTTCGACTTCATAACTTGTTTAAATATGGATATTTTTTTACACAAATGCATTGCTTCGCTTCAGAAGACCTTTATTAACACTCCAGAGCCGTGTGGAGTACATGTTTATGATGGATAGATGTGGATGGAAGCACTTTGTTCACACTCAAAAAAATGATTCTAGCTGCTTGCTCAGTTTATTTAAATAAAATAAGCTGAACCAACACAAATCTTTAGTTTTTTACTTAATTGGAATTTGCACTCAATTGTATTATGTTAAATGAAATTAAATTTGCAAATTGTTAGGTTAACCTAAGCCATTTGTGTTGGGACTACACAAATCATTTATGTTGCATTGATTGAAACTGGGCAGTGGATTTCTAGTTCCCAGCATGCTTTGCGTAGGGATAGATCGGGACAGTAAATGTTGAAATTAAGTGCTGTTTAATGTGTTTTTTAGGAAAGGGAAATACCTTTTAAAGTTTGATGTTCAGTTATATTTGACATTTAAAAGAGTTTATGTTATGTCGATTTTTATAAGGTTACCATTATGCTGAAGTGTAGACCTTGTGGTTAGGCTATGGGTGGCTACATGAAATAAATCTATGTTGTTCTCAACAAGCTTTAACTGTGCTAAAGCCAGTGATGAGAAGTTCTTCACCTGATCATTACTTACATGCTATAAATGTTTCACAGAAAACTTGAGCAACTCTGCACAAGGGCACCAGTTTGAATTGCAATAGCACTGGTTGGATCAACAAGAGTGAATTATGTTCAGGAAACATTCACAAAATACATCAAATGAAACTGGTGTGATCTCATTCAATTATGATGAATTTTACTCATCAGTACAATTAACCTAGCTTAAGTTCAAATAAATCAGTTCAACTGTGTGTTAATAGGTGTCATAATTGAATTAAGTTAGACCAACAAGTTATTTTTTTGAATGCAGCTCATACTCATTGAACCCTATCACTGCCATTATAAAGCTCGGATGCATCAGGATATTTATTAATATTTCTCAGACTGTCTTCGTCAGAAACAAGAAAGTCATATACACCTAGGATGGCTTGAGGGTGAGTAAAGGTTGGACTAATTTTCATTTCAAAGTGAACTAATCCTTTAAGAAATTTGCTTTCTGAATTGTTAGACAGTTCTCTCATCAAAATGGTGAGTCATGACCCATCTTTGCTTTCAAAGACAAAAGTCTTTGGTGGATGTTCCTTTTATACCCAAACATGATACCCTCTCCTATTACCAATTCACCTGTTTATTGTGGATTGTTTCAAAGCGTCTTAACTTGGATATTCTGTAAACGTTTCACTATTATTTTGCCTCTGTCCCAACTTTTTTGGAGTGTGTTGCAGCCATCAAAATCAAAATTTGTTTATAATTACAAAATACAATTAATTTGGTCAGTTAAAACATTGGAAATCTTTTCTTTGTACTTTTGTCAGTTAATTAAAGATTCAAAAGAATTAACAAATCACAGATTCTTGATTTTATTTCATTTTACAAACTGTCCCAACTTTTCTGGAAATGGGGTTGTACGTCAAATGTATCATATTTTAAAAATGTAAAGATTCAAACATTCAAAGTATTGCTGATATCAGTAAAGTACAGCCAGATGTTTCACTGAATCGAAAGCAAACTGTTGAAGGTGGATATGCTGAAACAGCATTCTTTTTGCAAACTTGCAATGTTAAAACAAATGGTCACACATTTTGGTTAGATGTGCTATAAAAATGCTTACAAACCACATAAAGTTTCACATTTCTGCTTTTAAAAATTGGCCTTGTTCACTTCCATGGAAAGTGCCACAACATAACTTTTTTTGCTTCTTATTTTATGTCGTATGTTAAAGGCATTCACAGTCATTTTGATGTGTGTAAAATGTTTAATAGGACTCAATATACTTGAATATCTCCGAAATTAATAGCATTGATTGCACTTCGGAACAAGCTGTAAACTCAGTCAGTAAGTTGTGTGCGCGTGAGGAGCAGCGGTCACGCTAATGGTTTATCAGAGCTGCGTGCTTTCATTGACTTGCACAGTTTAATTCTTACACTTTAATAGTATTTACAATTCCTAACTTAATATAACAAGCTGTGTTACTATGAGGAATGATTACCTGAAAATGTAGATCTGTATGCAGGTACGAGTCTCATGTACTTCCAGTCTTTAAAGTTTTTTTCCAAGAGAAAATATCAAGAATTTTCAAGGATAATATTCAAAATTAAGCACATTTCAAACCTTGAAAACATAATAATAATCAAGCATTTTCCAAACTTTTAAAACTCTGTAGGAACCGTGTTATTTCTATACAGACATAGGCTACCAATAAGTGAATGTTACATATGACAATACAGAGACATAGCTAATGGCTACTAGGAATAACAGCAACTTCTTCCTACATTCATTCTTTCAACACAAGGTGAAGAGTCATGGTGTCCGCAGCACGTCAAATCTTGGGCATCTGCCTGGCTATGATCGGCTTCTTGGGAAGCATCGTCATCTGTGGCTTGCCCAACTGGAAGGTGACAGCATTCATCGGAGCCAACATTGTGACCGCTCAGATCATTTGGGAAGGTTTATGGATGAACTGTGTGGTTCAGAGCACAGGACAGATGCAGTGTAAGGTCTATGATTCTCTGCTGGCACTTCCTCAAGATCTGCAGGGCGCCAGAGCCTTGGTGATCATCGCCATCATCGCTGGGGTGTTTGGAATCCTCCTGTGCCTCGTGGGAGGAAAGTGCACCAACTTCGTGGAAGACGAGGCGTCTAAAGCAAAGGTTGCTATCGCCAGTGGCGTCATCTTCATCATCGTTGGAATTCTTGTCCTCATTCCCGTCTGCTGGACTGCGAATACCATAATCAGGGACTTCTACAACCCTTTGTTGGTGGGCAGCCTGAAGAGGGAGCTCGGGGCATCGCTTTACATTGGCTGGGCTTCAGCCGGCTTGCTTTTCCTGGGTGGAGGTCTCCTCTGCAGCTCTTGCCCACCGAGTGAGGATGTTCCCCACAATGTGAAGTATTCTCAAGCCAGATCTGTGGACAGCAGCAAAGCTTATGTATAAAAAGTGAGATCAACTAAACAAATATGTTGAAGAGGAACTGATTTACACAGTAAGAATCTCAAATAAAAAAATGTCATTTCTTCAAATGAAGATTATGAACAAAAAAAGAGTATTGGAATGTTAATTGCCACAAAATATAAAAGCATTACACACGTTCATATTTTTTCATTTTATATTAATTCAAGAAATGTGCAAAGGCTGTGTGCAAACGTTCATTAATTGGGGTGATTCTGTCACTTTTGATCACCGTTGTGTTCTCAAGACCCACATTACCCCATTCAAAATATTTTTGTTTAGTGTTTCATTCAACATAATTGCTCATATTATACACTACTGTTCAAAAGTTTGGGGTGGGTAAGATTTTTATGCTCAGCAAAGCTGAATTTATTCTTTAAAATGCAGGAAATAGTAATATTGTGAAATATTATTAAATTTTAAAACAACTGTTTTCTATTTTAAATATATTTTATCAGTATTGAAAACCACTGATCTGTTTAATATTTTTGTGGAAACATTGATACTTCTTTCCAGCATTCTGTGATGAATAGAAAGTTTAAAAGAACAGCATTTATTTGAAATACATTTTTTTTGTAACAATGTAAAAGTCTTTAGAGTCACTTTTGATCAATTTGATGCATTAAATGGTACTGTAATAATGTAATATATATATATATTCATTATTCTATATTAAAAATGTATATCAAGCATGCTTTAGTTTGTAGCTAATCTGTTCTTATATGCAGTCATCAAATGTCATTATCCAGAGGGTTATTTTCATAGTTTTACCTCATATTATAGTTAAGAACCATTATCTATATGACTTATAGCAATGTGTACCTAATAACTAATATAACTAAACTCAAACATTGTGACTATGTGTGTATTTCCCCAAACAAAATATACACAACTTTCTAAATATTCATAAATAGTCAATAAATAAATATGCAAATAGTAAAGTACGTTATTGCCAACATAAACATGTTGAAAAGTGTGCTTGAGTTTGTGCATGTTAAGTGTGCATGTTTAAGTGCTTGAGTTTCTGATGTTTTTTTTTTTTTTTACAACAGGAAGAGACTGACCTCACTGTTTTTATTTTCGGTAGGTTTTTTTCCACACTATGGCACCAAGGTACAAGAAATGACTCAAAACTACTGTGTCACCTCTTAGGTATGACGATGACAGCAAAATCTAAATGTAATGAGCAACCTTTGCTTTCTGGGAAAACTGCTTCGACATACGCTCTGTGACTCATCATATCTAGTCATCTGAAACTAAGTAAACAGGTGAGCAGCAAGATTGTGAACATGCTAACAACAATCCTGTTTCGCATTCATATATTTCATTTAAAGCTTTATTTAACTTTTACAATTTATGAACTTAATTGTTAGTCCTTTAAATTAGTAAACCACACTTGCCTTCCATTTTATCTGTATCATAAATACGTAAATGGCAGTAAAGTAGTCATCATTCACTCATGTTGTTCCAAACTTATATGACTGACTTTCTTCTGTAGAACATATTTTGAGAAATGTATCAGTGTTTTTTTGTCCATACGATGAAAGTCAAAAGTCATCAAAACTCTTTGGTTTCTAACATTCCTCAAAATATTTTTTTATTAAGTCCCATGGAAAAAAAGAAAGAAAGTCATTCAAGTTCAAAACAACATGACGGTAGAATAATTATAGCATCAATTATGAACTTTTCATGGGATACAGGGGCTGCCTCATTGGTCAGATCTCAAACAGAAAGACAAAAGCGTGAGATCGAAACTTCATCTGGATACCTGAATGCAGAAACACCTGAGCCCTTTTCAGGAGTCCAACGCAGATGTCCAAATTTCCTCTTTTTACATGACCCGCCCACATTGTCCAAGGAATCTGGTTAGTCTGGTAGCATGTGGACTAATGGAGGCATGGTCTGTGCACTGCACACGCCTCCCCAGTCATTCTCTCTCTTTTTAGCATACAAACACCTCATCACTGTCACCAGAGTGAAAGCTGAGCTGCAGACAGGAATGAGTGAAGAAGGAAACAAGGCCTTCAAAAAGGCTTTAACTGTTGAAAGGAACGAAGAGGCCTCAGTATAGCAGTGGACGTGTATAATTTAACCCCAGCGAGATGGCTTCCCTTGGCATGCACATGCTGGCGAGTGCCTTGGCCTTACTGGGATGGACTGGAGCCCTCCTGTCCTGCATCATGCCAATGTGGCGTGTGACAGCCTTCATTGGAACCACCATTGTCACCTCAGAGACCATGTGGGAGGGCATTTGGATGAGCTGCGTGATACAAAGCACAGGCCAAATGCAGTGCAAACCGTACGAGTCCACGCTCGCATTAAGCTCAGATCTGCAGGCCGCTCGGGCTCTCACGGTCATGTCCATCCTTTTAGGAGCGGTGGGCCTTGTTTTGGCCTTCATCGGAGGAAAATGCACCATTTTCATGGGCGGTTCCAAAAGATCCAAAGCCAGAATTGCAACAGCGGCCGGTGTGACGTTGATCGTCGCTGGAATTCTCTGCATTATCCCTGTCTCCTGGTCGGCTGGCATTGTGGTACAAACGTTTTACAACCCGCTGATGACCAATTCGCAGCGCAGGGAGATTGGCGGTGCCATTTATGTTGGTTGGGGTGCATCTGTCGTCCTCATGTTGGGTGGAGGAATGTTGTGCACCACCATCTGCAAAGACAAAACAGAGGATGACAGCGGTCCTTCAGTGAAGTACCTGATCGTGCGCTCGTCGCAGGCAGGGTCCAGCAGGGCCGGCTCGCAGAGGATGCGCCCCATCTCTGTGAGGTCGATGCAGAGTGCCACTCCATCTGTGAGGTCCCAATGGAGTCAGAAAGTCCCAATGAATCAGGGTAGACCTCCCTCCACAGACTCCCACCAGAGCAAGCCATCAACTACAAAGTCCCAGCTTGCCAGAGCCGAATCGATGCCAGAGTCTGAGCAGGACAAGGGGGCGTGGACAAAGTCCCAGCTGATTGATGATGGTTTGGATCAAATGCTGGCCCCCTCTGAATCTAGCGAGACACCTGAAGATGCTCCAAAGACATACATTTGATTAAGAAGACAATGAAAATGCAAGATCTGTGTTGACTGAGGGACTTACATGGACTTGGACAGTCATATACCTGCTACAGCACTGTGAATGAGGAATTATTGGTCAAATGAAGAAACTAAGAATTTAGTGGATGAACATTATTATGTAAAATTGATAATGATCACATTTTCTTTTTTGATTTTTTTTAGAGAATTGGAGGCACTTTAGGAAATGCAGCTAATTGAGATGAAGATTTGCACTGTGATTACACTCAGACCTCAGCAGTCAAGATTATTATTGTTGTTTTATAGTTCATTTTAATAGCTTTGATACATTTTATGTGTTTAATGTGTATATTTACAATAAATAATGTATATTCATGATTGTATGTGGTAAAATGTTTCCTCCTCATGTTATATACATATATAATGTCATGAATAAAATGGCTGTCAGTAGTTAGCACAGTTTGTTCTGCTTTGTAATGTAAAAAACAAAACCTGACGCCGCTTCAACAAACATATGGAAATTCGTCAGTTTCATTTTGTGTTTTTTTTTTTACCTGCTAAGAATCTAAAATGAACATACTTTTGGTTGAAATACTCATATGAAAGCACTGCTATGACCTTGGCCACACATGTGGTCTTTTAGAGATGGACAATGGTTTGGTTCAAATGTTACAAGAGAGGGAAAAGAACACTTGCTTCATTGTTAGCTATTCTTGTGTCAGCTCAAGCCTTGAATGAAACGGCAGATCCAGGCCAAACCGGTTCAACAGAAAGTATCACCTCATGAAAACGCTTTGCATATTGTTGGGACACAGTGTTTAAAAAGATCTCAGTGTGCTATAATGAAGCTATTCTTCAGTTTTACTTAAAACCTTAGTTGAATTAGGTGTTACAAGTTATGTAGTATGAAGTCAACACTTCCTGAATGACTTTTTATTCTCTTATAATATTTGTTTGGTCAAAACACTGTCATTGCACCTGTTCTTAACTTTTCTAAAGGGAAAAGGGAGCTAATAAATAATCAAAACTGTGGAGTTTTGTAATCTGTTTATTTGCACATGTTCATTTATCTCTGTCTGTGCCAGAAGTATTGTCTAAATGACACAAAATCAAAAGTATTTTAATGGTCTCTGTTAGGTTTTGATGTTCATTAATGCACATATAATATAATGCAATTTCAACATCTTAACACTTTTTAAAAAATCATTGGATTTCAATAACCTTTTTAACTGGAATGTGTCCTTTTAAAATATTCATATCCGTATTATGCACTCAGAAATCCAAACCAAACCAAACCTTGTTTGTGTGTTTTATTTATGTCACCTGACACCAACGGAAATGGCAGCTTCAAAAATTTCAGCGGTCGGAGTATCGGGGAGTGGCAAACTGAAAGGTTAGATGTAACTGGGGAATGGTAGATTTGTAACCATATGCCTCAGACATTTTCTCACGAAATCTTTTAGGTTCACGGACTTCACTTGAACAAAAACCTTAAAGGTTTTCAAGTGACTGCACTGTGTACAAGTGGCAGGTGAAATAATTTAGTGCCAAAACAAATAGATGGATCATGTTTTGACATTTCTCTTGTCAGGTCAGGTACTTCTCTTGGGAAAAAAAGTACTTTTAAAACAAGTGATACTATGATTTATGAAAAAATACCACCACCTGCTGGTGGAATAAGAATTCTGTAGAACAGCTGTGTGGATTACTGTGCAGATTTAGGTTGCCCTTGTGTGATCCTGAAATCCTAAACACTTCTCTGATACAGATAAATGGTGCCTGGAATGTACCCACTGTCCTTTTCTGAAACAGCTCTCTCCCATTCCTCCACCTCAACAACAGTCACACGGCTCCATTTCTGCTCTTCCTCAAGTGCTTTGATCATTTTCTCCAGCTCAGCCTTGTACTCCCGGTTATCAGCGTTCCCTCTTGTAGTCATGCACACATAGCCGCCTGTTACACAGATTGATGGAGATTAGGAAGAATCTCTGAAATTGACATGCATACAAAATGTACAACAATGACATCACATCAATTAAACCATTGTATTAAATTAGAAAAACTTAAAGCACTTAATTAAAGTTTAACTACATGCATGCGTCTTGCAATAGTTATTAATGTGAAATGCAAAAGTTACCTGGTTTTGTAAGATCACAGAGCTCTCTGACGACTGTCAAAGGCACCTGCCCAACGCTTAGAGCTCCAACGATTATAACGACATCATATGTTTCTGAGACAAAGAAGAGAATAAAGTCAAAAATGCAAAAGTGCTAATCAATATAAATAGCAATATCATTACAACAAAAAGACTCCAACATCAAAAGGCATTTTTTTTTTTTCAGATTCAGAGCATTAATAACACTAAAATGAGGAGAAATCAAAATGTATATTCTTTATGTGCAGACTGTCCTATAGATAAAACCAGCAGTATATTTAGCAGATTTATTTCAACAAAGTTCTGGTTTTAATAACTCTGTAATAGGTTGTCTTTATTACAACAGTCTGAAATTGCAAAATGACATCCAAACAGACATTATTACAGATTATTAAGTTACATTTTGATAGCAAACACACAAAACATTAAAGTTCACAGTGTGGTATGGTTCATTACCAGCTGAAATTTCATCTTGACCAAGCAGGCACTGTGTAAGTTGCTGATAAAGTCCAGTTTTCTTTGCCAACTCCAGCATCCTCAAACTTCCATCTACTCCAACAAAGTGACGAAACCCCATTTGCTTTAACTTTTCTCAAACAAATGGGATTAAAAAAAAAAAAAAGACATTAGTCTTTGCATTGGAGGGTAGCAAAACACACATTAAGAGATTTTTCCATCTGCTTTTAATTCTTTACAACCCCATATTTTAGCAGATAAGTTAATTACTAGCCTAATTTTGGCCTCGATCTCAACCTAGAGGGTTGGGTCTTAGATTTTTTTAACTGAAAGAACTCAAAGAGTGAGAGTAAATGGTAGTCTTTTATCCACCCTGATAACATCTACAGGATCTCCTCAAGGCTGTGCTTTTACATCTTATATACAAATGATAGTACAAGTAAATATAACAATAGGTACTTTTTAAAATTTGCTCATGACTCAGTTATTGTGAGTCTTCTGGAAAACAATGAAATATGTCATGGTCCAGTGGTTGATGACTTGGTGTGAAATGGTGATGTAGATATGGTTATTGATTTTAGAACAAAAACACATTCTTCTTAGGTCACATTTATTAAGGGTTTTGTGTGGAATGTTATAAATACCTGGGGACAATTATTGATAATAGATTGCATTTTGATGTGAACACAGAAGCATTGTGTAAAAAGAGACAGCAGCGCCAATATTGTCTACGAAAATTAAGATAATTTAATATAGACAAGACACTGATGGAATTGTTCTGTAAGTCTTATATATAAGTGCTGACCTTTTCTATTAGCTGCTGGTTTGGAAATCTTAGTGTGAAACAGGTTAGTGTGTTAAATTGAATATTCACAAACTGTCATGATCATTACTGGGAGTGCCCTTGTCTGACACCAGAGGGCACTCCAACCCTGACTGTTTCTCACCCCTTGTTTGTCACCTGTCAGAACTTCATTACCCATAACACACTTCCCGGACTCATTATCACTTCATTGCAACCATGACACAAACAGTGGGAAGATCATAGGCAAAGAATGGTTTGTCAGTTTTGTTCAATAGAAATGTTTTGTGAAATGTTTCTAGATAGTGACCATTTCTTGCACCCAGATTTTTCTATGCTGCCTTCAGGTGAGTCGTTATAGAATACCAAAGATGAAAAATAACCGAATTAAATATTCCTTTGTTTCCTGTGCAATTTGATTGTTAAACAGTTTTAAAGAAATTTCTTAGGTAATTTTAGAATGTATGATATATATTATGTATTTTTATTTTTTATTTTCAATAAGTATTGTATTCTGGTAGTTGTGTCTATTGCGCTGCATCCAAATTGCTCGTAAGGGATCTTAAAGGGATAGTTCACCCAAAAATGAAAATTTGATGTTTATCTGCTTACCCCCAGGGCATCTAAGATGTAGGTGACTTTGTTTCTTCAGTAGAACACAAATGACGATTTTTAACTCCAACCGTTGCGGTCTGTCAGTCGTATAATGCATGTCAGGGGGAACTTCGTCTATAAGAGTAAAAAAAAACACGCACAGACAAATCCAAATTAAACCCTGCGGCTCGTGATGACACAGTGATGTCCTAAGACAAGAAACGATCGGTTTGTGCAAGAAACCGAACAGTATTTATATCATTTTTTACCTCTAATACACCACTATGTCCAACTGCCTTGAGCACGCGCATGGCATCCGGTGTGTGAGGTGTGTACGTGCTCTGGCGTAGTTTAAACATGGTGCCTGTAATACAACAGTTGTTATACAAATGGAAGTAAACCACTAAAAAACATGGTTTTATTACATCAAAACTTCAAGTGTATATTAGAGGTTAAAAAAAATTGATATAAATACTGTTTGGTTTCTTGCACAAACCGATCGTTTTGTGTCTTAGGACATCAATGCGTCGTCACGAGCCGCCGGGTTTCATTTGGATTTGTCTGTGCGTGTTTTTTTTTACTCTTATAGACTAAGTTTCCACTGACACGCATTATACGACTGACAGACTGCAACGGTTGGAGTTAAAAATCATCATTTGTGTTCTACTGAAGAAACAAAGTCACCTACATCTTGGATGCCCTGGGGGTAAGCAGATCTTGACCATTAGCAGGTTTATCACATTCTCTTGTGCCCACCACCAGCATTCGAATAAAGCAATGCTTACATGTCCAGAGACCAGGCCTGTTCCGCAGGCCACATCCAGGACAGTGGCCTTCTCCCTGTCACCTGTGAAAAATGAGCTCACACACTCAGCTGCTAACAAGGGGGCACGGTAATCCAGCAGCGCTACATCCTGAGAAAGCAACAATATTACAGATTAAATTGATTTTGAAAAAGTACTGGGAAAATTATTGCTGCCTTAAGTTTACCTGCTCATAGTCCTCAGCCCAGGTTTCATAGAAGCCAACCTTATCCTGGGCCCCTGTGTTTTTGTGGGCTGACAGGATCACATTCTTTACATCAGAAAAGGTCCGACTGGCATTTGCCATTCCTTTAGGGAAAATTACACAGATTCTGGTACTCTTTAGGGCAATTACAAAATATTTTTATGACAATGCCATAGATAGGCTGCTATAAACATTTTATATGACATTTATATAAATATTAAATAAATGTATCTGTATATTTGGATAAAATGAATCATCTTCCAAAATGTATAGATGCAAATCAAATTTGTATATATATATATATATATATATATACACACAACTGACAAAATATTTCATCATAATACGTCCAAATATTTCTTAATAAACCAATTTAATCAAACAAACAAAAAAATAAGATAATTGATCCAAACATTAGTCCTACATTCAAATGTTTATTTAATTGAGAAGAGTGCACAGATGCACAGTCCTGTAGAGTGATGAAGTACTTGATTAATCAAATATATAGTTAGTTTTGACGCGCACGCGCGGAATTGGATGTTTTTTCATGCGCATGTGAGCTACCATTGAACGTATTAATCTTAATGTAATTTTAATAATCTTAATAAACTGTAATGCCGAGTTAAATCACTGTAGTATTTACAAACTCCTAAAAACGGTTGTTTTCCGTCCTACCAGCAGAGGGCGGAAAAGAGAATCAACAACAAAGTGCTGCTAACTCCCTATCCAACACATTCTACTCAGGATAACATCAGATTTATATTCCATAACCGACCAACTTATGGTTCACTAAGAAAATGGACGATTTTTAAGAGTTTTATACACTTTTCGACTCGTTTATACTGATTTCCATGTAGGGGAACGAACCAAATCCGGTTTGCATTGTTGTGGTTTAGCGGAGAGACGGGAAACTCCAAGCCGTGGATCGGGCCTGTTTCAAAACATAACCTATTCAAGGTAACTGATTGATATTTGACTGGTTTTATTCCTAAATCTTTAAAAAAAATATTCGCAGAAGTTTTCTTTATCTTTTAAAGTGACATTGCGCTGCTGCATACGGAGAAAATGACTTTTTACGTCAGGATTTAAGAAAGAAACTCCAGCTCTGTGAAGTCGTATTCTTCTTGCTCTCTCGCTATAACATGGCAGACGGTGTAAAATCTGACTCAAAAAGGCCGAAGACTAATATCATGTTCCGTGGAAATGAATAGAAGTCGTTTATCTATATTGTGTTGTATGTAAACAACTTATAAGCAAGCATGCGACTTACCTGCGGTCGCTTGCATATGCAATATGAAAGTACAAAGTAACCTTAGTATAGACGTAGACGCTGCACTCATGATAACGCATGCAATAATTTAATTAATAATAATGATTTTATATACTTATATATTTATATATTTTATTTTTATTTATAAATTAATGTTTTCACATTTATTTATTCTTAATTTTTTAGATATGCATTTCCTATATATTTCCTCAGTTTTGAAATATGCTTTATGAATAAATGTTTACTTTAAAATTTGCAAAATGTAAAATATACTTGGTAACACTTTACTTAAAACCCTTATAATACATTATAAAGTAATTCATAATGTACATTATAATGCATTATATCTTTACTCAATTGTAACCAAAGTTAAAATGCATTATAATATTTGCAGATTTTGAAATTGCTTGTTTGTTGTGTGTTTTAATGCATTATACGTTCTAAAGGTTTATTCAGTGAAAAGACAAGTATTATAACTGTGCTTACAATTATTTGTAAGCACCATACAATCCATTATAAGATTCATTATGCATTATCACTGCATTAAAAATACTTTTATAATGCATTATACAAATAGGCTTTAAAGTACACATGAAATCAAAATCGACCCTAATTACTTTGTTAGTGCATATTACTAGTCTTGTGGAGAACAATTAATCCGTGCAAGTTAAAACACAGAAAAAAATTGTTTGTCACTGTAATCTTTAATCAAAATCTGAAAAGTTACTTCTGGACTTTTCTGGAATGGTGTTCCTTCCCTGATGACGTCAATTTGACGGCTTGGGTTGAAAACGCTTAAACCACTCCTCTGCAACCGTTAGTCTGCTATGAGTAAGAGATGGAGAGGAGGAGCGCTAAAGTACAACCCTGCCCTCTATTCAATATTCCGTTTCACTTGGAAATACGTCACAACACTGGAGAAAAGTCGTTTGCAACTTCCGGTTCACACAGACTTTAAGCAAAGTTTTACCATATACTTTACTTGCCTATTTTACAGTAAATATTTATGTTTGCAGGTGCTTAAGAAGTCACAATGTCGATTTTGGGTCTAAAAAAGAAGCAACCAAAGACTTTTAAAGTCAAAGTCAGCACCATGGATGCTGAAATGGAGTTCAGTTGTGAGGTAAACATATATGAACTTACATACCTGTGTGTTTTTAATTCTGTGTTCTGTATTACCATGTTTTTGATTATCAATATTTTATAGGTCAAATGGAAAGGGAAAGATTTGTTTGACTTGGTGTGCCGTACCATCGGTCTGAGGGAAACGTGGTTTTTCGGCCTTCGATACACAGTGAAAGACACTTATGCCTGGCTGAAGCCTGATAAACGGGTGAGATGTGGTTGCAGCGCTGTGTGAACAGGTACTTGGAGTTATATAAGAATACCCTGATGAGTTTGTTGCATTTTTTTTAATCCATCTAGGTTCTGGATCAAGAAGTTCCAAAGGACTCTCCGATAACATTTCATTTTCTTGCCAAATTCTTCCCTGAGAAAGTTGAGGATGAGCTTGTTCAGGAAATTACTCAGCACCTCTTCTTTTTACAAGTATGTGGGAGTTGTTCTTGTGAATGATTTCTCTCCATGATGGTCTTTTCTGCTCTACAGAAACCTCTTTTGGTGTTTTGCAATGATTAATCTTGTTTTCTTTGAGCAGAGTTGTTCTAGATTTGAAATGAAGACTCTTTCTGTTTCTTTACCAAGGTCAAAAAGCAGATACTGGATGAGGAGATCTTTTGCTCTCCAGAAGCTTCTGTTCTTTTGGCATCATATGCTGTTCAAGCCAAGGTAGGTCTCCATATCCGTGTTTACTGGAAAGATGAGTATTATCGCTGTTGAGCGGAAACCTTGTATCTCCATCTTTCGTCTTTTTTTCTTTCATAAATCGTTACTATTGGTCACCCTTTATGCATGTCTGAGGGCGTTGCAAATATTTAACCAATGAAAAGTATTAAAGGTGCCATCGAACTTTTTTTACACAATGTAATATAAGTCTAAGGTGTCCCCTGAATGTGTCTGTGAAGTTTCAGCTCAAAATACCCCATAGATTTTTTTTTATTCATTTTTTTAACTGCCTATTCTGGGGCATCATTAACTATGCACCGATTCAGGCTGCGGATGATTCTGAACGAGTTTGATAGTGCTCCGTGGCTAACGGGCTAAAGCTAACATTACACACTGTTGGATAGATTTATAAAGAATGAAGTTGTGTTTATGCATTATACAGACTGCAAGTGTTTAAAAATGAAAATAACGGCTCTTGTCTCCATGAATACAGTAAGAAACGATGGTAACTTTAACCACATTTAACAGTACATTAGCAACATGCTAACGAAACATTTAGAAAGACAATTTACAAATATCACTAAAAATATCATGGATCATGTCAGTTATTATTGCTCCATCTGCCATTGTTCGCTAGTGTTCTTGCTTGCTTACCTTGTCTGATGATTCAGCTGTGCACATCCAGACGTTAATACTGGCTGCCCTTGTCTAATGCCTTGAACATGAGCTGATATATGCAAATATTGGGGTCATACATATTAATGATCCCGACTGTTACGTAACAGTCGGTGTTATGTTGAGATTCGCCTGTTCTTCTGAGGTCTTTTAAACAAATGAGATTTACATAAGAAGGAGGAAACAATGGTGTTTGAGACTCACTGTATGTCATTTCCATGTACTGAACTCTTGTTATTCAACTATGCCAAGGTAAATTCAATTTTCCATTCGATGGCACCTTTAAAAAGTGCTTTCAAAACTTCACAACTCCACCCACCTCGATTGTGAATGAAGTGTCGCATGCAGTTTGGAACGTCTCTGCTTGTTTGCAATGCAAGGGTAAATAAAAACTGGTTCTTTGAATAAGTACAGTGTTTTCTTTTTTCAAGAAACACTATATGCATTGAGAGCAGAGAAGAGTGTCGGAGCCTAGCATTTGTCGTTGAGTCATAGCCAGTACTGTCTTAAATAGCACTTTGTCTTTATTAACATGAGATTTTTGGCTGAGCGCCCACATAGCAACAGTAAACTTTATAACCTGCAATTTGATATAAAGCCACAAAATCAACTTTTTGACAACGCAGTGTCTAATAATTTTAATAAAGTACAGTGTTTTTCCATTTTCTGAAAAGAATCGTTTTTGGAGATGCAAGGATCCACCCAACAGCTACAATATAATTAAATAGTGTTGATTAAATATTTTTTTAATATTTCCTGTTTGTCTTGCTTTCTGCAGTATGGAGACTATGATCCAAACTTTCACAAGCCAGGTTTCTTAGCTCAAGATGAGCTCTTGCCCAAAAGAGTGAGTAAAGGCTGTACTACTTGAGAATTAAATTAACCAGCTTTTGCATTCATTAAAATGACTTATTGTATGTGATTTATGTGTTTTATTTTCCAGGTGCTGATGCAGTATCAGATGACACCTGACATGTGGGAAGAGAAGATAACCGCTTGGTATGCTGAACACAGAAACATCACAAGGTAAGGCTCTGGAAATCCTGTTTTTGTCCGTGTAAACTCTGTAACATGAAAGACGCTACATTTGTTTTGTGTTTGTAGGGACGAGGCTGAGATGGAGTATCTAAAAATAGCACAAGATCTAGAGATGTATGGAGTTAGCTACTTTTCTATTACAGTAAGTTTTTCAAAACTGAGACTTTGAGATCACTTGGAAGGAATAACTTCCTCTTGGTATATTTTCATGGAGATTGTGTGTAGTTACCACCAAGTTTTGGATTATGAATAGTTACATCTCTACTACTTTGGTGTTACACAGCAAAATAAGAGGGACACAGAGCTGCTTCTTGGAGTTGATGCTCAGGGTCTTCACATCTACAGCCCCAACAACAAGCTCAGCCCCAACAAATCCTTCCCCTGGAGTGGAATCCGAAACATCTCGTACAGCGAGAAAGAGGTTGGTAGAAGACAAATTCTTGACCAAAAACATAAAATAATTTTGGATTGTAATTTTCAAACATACCTTATGTCACTCCTCAGTTTACTATCAAACCATTGGACAAGAAAACGGAAGTTTTTAAATTCTACTCCTCTCAGCTCAGAGTTAACAAACTGGTGAGTTACTTTTATGAGTGTTTCTGTAATAAAGTCTATCAAAATATTTGCTCATGTCATTTGTATATATTAGATATTACAGTTGTGTATTGGGAACCACGACTTGTTCATGAGGAGGAGGAAGGTGGATTCCATAGAGGTGCAACAGATGAAGGCTCAGGCCAAAGAGGAGAAGGCCAGGAAAAAGGTCTGCCATTTTACTTCCATTCATTAGTTTAATGTTTATTATCATTAACCTTCTTCATTAACGATAGAACTGTGTGGTATTGCATTTCTTATGAATCTTAATTCATTTAATGTTTATTATGCTAATCGAACATTCATTAAATATAATGAACATTACAGCTATAAACATTAAAACAACAAGGCTTAATAAACAAACTTATGCAGTACATGTTTAGCTTCAGTCAGGGTGTACGCCCCAATATTTTCATATGCCAGCCCATGTTCCCAACATTATGAAAGGCATTAGACAAGGGCAGCCAGTAACGTCTGGATCTGCACAGGTGAATCAACAGACTAGGTAAGCAAGCAAGAACAATAGCGAAAAATGGCAGATGGAGCAATAATAACTGACAGATATTTAGTGATATTTGTAAACTGTCTTTCTAAATGTTTCGTTAGCATGTTGCTAATGTACTGTTAAATGTGGTTAAAGTTACCATCGTTTCTTACTGAATTCACAGAGACAAGAGCCGTCGCTATTTTCATTTTTAAACACTTGCAGTCTGTATAATTCATAAACACAACTTCATTCTTTATAAATCTCTCCAACAGTGTAGCATTAGCCGTTAGCCACGGAGCATAGACTCAAACTCATAGAGAATCAAATATAAACATCAAAATAAATACTTTACTCACATAATTCGACGCATGCATGACGAACATCTTGTAAAGATCCATTTGAGGGTTATATTAGCTGTGTGAACTTTGTAAATGTGCTGTAATATAATCGAGAGCTCGTGTGGCAGGGAGCAGGCGAATTAAAGGGGCGGCGCGCTGAAAAAAATCAGTGCATAGTTAATGATGCCCCAAAATAGGCAGTTAAAAAAATTAATTAAAAAAAATCTATGGGGTATTTTGAGCTGAAACTTCACAGACACATTCAGGGGACACCTTAGACTTATATTACATCTTGTGAAAAATCATTCTTGGGCACCTTTAAATGTTCATCAAAGAATCCTAAAAAAAAGGTCAGGTTTTTCACAAAGATATTAAGCAGCACAACCTTTTTCAACTAATAATAACAAGAAATGTTTTTTGAGCATCAAACCAGCATATCTGAAGGATTATGTGACATTGAAGACTGGCGTAATGATGCTGAAAATTCAGCTTTTACAGGAATAAATTACATCTTGTATTGTCTTATGCCAGATGTCTGCCATTGGCTTATTATGTGTGTGTATATTTAGGTTGAGCGTCAGATTCTTGCACGGGAGAAGCAAATGAGGGAGGAAGCGGAGCGAGCGAAAGAAGATATGGAGCGCCGTTTGTTCCAGCTACAGGACGAGGCTCGAATGGCCAATGAAGCTCTAGTGAGGGTCTTGCCAATCTTGAAATTGAGTGATGTCTAATAGTTTACTCTCTTTTTCCTGCCAGCTTGTAATATATGTCCTAAGAGCCCCAGCAGTATAAAAGTATGTGGTGCAGACATAAATTTGAGATGAACTGCAGAAGTATTATGGTCTAAACCATTGTCCTTGACTCCCATTAGAATTCCATTCATGCTCTGAGACTCCCTGAGCTTGATCCTGTAAGCCTTTCTTATCGGTCTCCCTCTCTGCAGCTGCGCTCCGAGGAGACGGCTGACCTTCTGGCGGAGAAAGCCCAGATCGCAGAGGAGGAGGCCAAACTATTGGCCCACAAAGCAGCTGAGGCAGAACAGGAAAGGCAGAGGCTGGAAGTCACAGCCCTCAAAACCAAAGAAGAGAAGAGACTGATGGAGCAGAAGATGAGAGAAGCAGAACAACTGGCGGTTAAACTTGTTGAGCAGTCGGAGAGGAGGTGGGCCATTATGGTTATCAGTCGTTGATACCAGTACCAGTGAAATTTCATAACTCTGGATATTTACTTCACAGCAAAAAAATGTGTTAATGAACACACTTATAATTAAAAAGTTAAATATTAAAATAAATAAAAACAATGGCTTCAGTTATTCTCTCTTAATTAACATTGATTCAAGTTTTCAATTATTCAAGTAAACAAAGAAATTTGATATTTTAAGTTGCTCTCAATTTTTCTTCCTTAAAGTTTTACACAAATAAATAATACATTTGAAAAATATTCCATTATTATGCTAAAATATTTGACCACTCTGTGCCATGATTGACCAAGTATCACAGAGAGCCTTTTAATTAAAGAAGTTTAATTCTTGTTTTGTTTTTGTGGCATTCAGACTAAAGGAGGCAGACCATCTGAAACAGGATCTGAATGAAGCTAAAGACGCAGAACGGAGGGCAAAGCAGAAACTCTTGGAAATCACCAAAACAACATATCCTGTAATGCTGCTACGACACGTATCAAAAGTATTCTGCTGTTTATCGTCCTCATAATGCTTCTAAAACATGTCATTTGTGTAATGTGCTCAGTTAATAGCAGCATACTCCAGCCCTCCTCCTCCCACTGGGCCAGAGAATCCAGATTTGGCTCTAGACATGGGCGGCTCCATCCGAATGGACTTCAAAGACTCTGATATGAAGAGACTTTCGATGGAGATTGAGAGAGAACGGTACGCACTTTATCATGTCATGTCTGAAAAACTACTGAAAAATGAAGCTGAATTCAAGCTGCTGTCTTCTTGTGTGTGTCTCAGGCTAGAGTACATGGAAAAGAGCAAACATCTTCAAGACCAGCTGAAGGAGCTCAAGTCAGAGATTGAATCCCTTAAGCTGGAAGAGCAGCAACAGGCTGGAATCTACAGCCTTAGGAGTTACGCTGAGCCTCCTTATATTCCACACAGCAATGTAAGAAGCACTCACACACACACTGAATACTCATTGCAGCTAAATAGGCATTGTTATATAGTTATGTAACATATCAAACATAAAATAGCTAAACCGACTTTCGAGAAACGCATATTAAATTGAACAAAAGTGGTAGTAAAGACATTAGCAATGTTAATTTTTTTTACTTTTCTATTTCCAATAAATGCTGTTCTTTTGAACTTCATCTTCAATCCTGAAGAGTAAATATTAAGCATCACAGCTGTTATCAACATTTATGACAATAAGAAATGTTTATTGAGCAGCAAATCAGCATATTAGAATGATTTCTGAAGGATCATGTGACACTGAAGACTGGAGTAAAGATGCTGAAAATTCGCTTTTCCCCAGTTCTTTTCATGAAATAGTTCACATTCCGCAAAAGACTGCAACAGTGTTCTTATTTGGCCGTGTCTTGTCTGTTGCAGAGAAATTCTGCCTACATGGCTCAGATGGCTTTCTACGAGGAAGTGTGAAAGAACAATCCAGCCTCTGTTTCAGGAGCAGGAGGATCTGGAGGAACAGTTTGCAGCTCTCACTGAAGCATGCATGTACACCAAAACTGTACACCAAACCTCAGATACTGTGCTTTTAAGATTAATATATTTCTCTTTTTTTTTTTTTTGAGTCAGCCAGTTAGGCTTTGTGTACACCTCAAGTCATGTTTTACTAATACCACAAATTGTTTGGCACTTTCAAGCACATAAAACTGTGTTTGTTTGTTCACATGCCAAAAATATTTGCCAGAAATGGTATGAAGGGATATTTCAGATACAGATGGTGCCTTCAGAATGATCAAATAATTAAATGATGAACAGAAGCATGTTAATAAGGTTGTAATGCCACCAGAAATACAAGGACTTAAAAAGTATTACTATGAATTTTTCCTTCTATTCTTTTCCTATGGGATGCTTCATCAGTTTAACACTAGGTGCCTTTTACACATGCCACAGATAGTGGCTCTCACTACAATATCAGTCAATTTCAATTGAATTTTTTTTAGTAATTGCATGTTTTGAACTTTGGATTGTGCTTTTTTGAATATGTAGATGATTGATATTTTCCAGTACACTCCAGTGCCTTTTGAAAAGGCTTGCACTACTCATTGGGCTGGATGATTCTCTCCCGATGCACTCTTTCTCGTGTTATGACTGGTCATATAACCTGCTTGGTGAGCGTGTCAGCTGTAACTACTCTTATATTCAGGAACAGAGGTAGATTGATGGCCTCTCTGTTTATAAATGTGCTGTACTCATCCATTTTGGCTGGAGCCTCACACTCTTGAGTGTTTTTTGAATCTGTGACAGTTTTTGATATAGTGATACACAGGCAGATTTATTGGTTTATCTACCGTTTTCTGTTCCTAAATCAACTAACACTTGGACTTAGTGTTATGGTTGTGAGCCATGTTGACATTTCAGCACATTTACATCTGAATAACATTTCAGATCTTGTTTTTTTTCCTTCAAATATCATGAGGATTTTTTTTTTTTTTTTTGAGAACATCAAAATGTCCTTTGTTTCAAAATGCAGTGTATGCAATTACACAGGACATTACATTTTGCACTCATTTTTTGAATGTTTTGAATGCTCTTGGGTGTAAAGACAGTTCATTTGTTGCAGAAATGTTGGTTTGAGACAAATTAACCTGTCCGCTCATATGCCTCATTATGTTACAGCTGACTGTATATTTATCAGCATGCTATTTTTGCATCAATAAGAGACCAGCGAAATACATGCATTTTGGAGCAATATCTTTTGTAAATACACTACATGCATTGCTAAGTCTTAGTATAAGTAGCACAAGACATTCCTGTTATCTTCAGCATGACTGTGTACACACTAGCTTGAGATGTCTTAAAATAGAGTGACTTCACAAGGCAATTGTTCATGTTTTAATGAATGCCACTAAGTGCCCGGTTTGTCTTTTTGATTAGTTGGCTGTGTTTGTCTTTATCCAGCTGCACCACATAAAGAACTTGTTTTTGGCATGAATTTCATAATGTCACAATCACCATTGTTATTTCCTTTCAGAACACAAACTGCCTTTGTTTAATTAAGTGTGCCATGGATTCAGACACAGATGGTCCATATGAATGTGGACGTACATCAAGCTCATGTGCAGTGAATTGTAAACTGATGTACAAATAAACTGCAAAGATGCATTTAAGAGTTTTTAGCAGTGCTGGAACCCTATTGTGTTTGTACAGTTTTTTTCTTCTTTCTGCCCTTAAAGCGAGCCATCAGAGACTGTGAATTGACTCAGGATGGCCTCAATTGTGGACCGATACTCAGAGACAAAGACAGGTCTGTATGGCACTAGGTTATTAGGCTATTTACGTTTTGGTTCGTAACTCTGGAATCCTACGGGCAATTTTGAATTTACTGGAGAAGAATAAATAAATAAATAAATAAATAAATATTTCACCAAACTCCTAACGAAATTCGATACACAGGCTACATTAGGCATACCAAGTCGCATCAAAATTGCATCTATAGTGGGCACTACAACTGAAAATCCCTGTCATAAGTATGTGTTTGACCTCATGATTCTCATTTGCTCTGACATGCACTGTGAGCTGTAAGGTCTTATATAGACCGGTGTGTGGCTTTCCTAATCAAGTCCAATCAGTATAATCAAACATAGCTGGACTCAAATTAAGGTGTAGAACCATCTCAAGGATGATCAGAAGAAATGGACAGCACCTGAGTTAAAAATATGAGTGTCACAGCAAAGGGTCTGAATACTTAGGACCATGTAATATTTCAGTTTTTCTTTTTCTGTGTTTTTCTGTCAATATGGGGTGCTGTGTGTACATTAATGAGGGAAAAAAATGAACTTAAATGATTTTAGCAAATGGCTGCAATATAACAAAGAGTGAAAAATGTAAGGGGGTCTGAATACTTTCCGTACCCACTGTATATATAAAAATTGTACACAAGGTTTATTAACTCTGCAACCATGTGTGATAGAATCAAAAATCTTTTTTTTTTTCTAAATCCTTGCTGTCCTAACAACAGTATTTCTCATATTTTTTATCTATAAATTACACCACATACATTATGATCACGTCTTATGACAGTAAACATTTTTACATATGGTTTTTATCTGTGTTTAAGATATATTTTGAAAGTTAGTTGCCTCTTTTGTGTTGCTGTAAACTGTTTCATGAAACCCTAACTATCAGTGAAGGTTCTAGATGGACTTTGCTGTAAAAACCCCAACATTTCAATTGAATCGCTCATCATCCACATGGGTCATTGGTGCTTGGTGATTGCTGGTTATATTTGTGCTGTGTTTGTCTTCTGAACATAAAAATCCAATTTGTATGTTAGACCATTTATCTCACACATGTTTATCAGCAACATACAGTGCTTCTGTGGTTATCTCTTGAGGTTAAAACACAAAGTGAGTATCATGACAATATGAAAAAGTTCCAATCACTGCCAAAAGAGGGCGCAATAAACTATGCAACTAAAGATATCTCATAATCCTGCCTACAGATAATTTAGCAGTTTATCGGGCTCTTTTAAGAAACTTTTAACATCAAATAACATTTGAGAATTGGCATGTTTCACTGAGAAATTTTCTCTTTGAATTTGTAGGCCACCATGTGCTGTACGTCTAAAGTCTTTGCCTCAGTGACCTCATTGATCTGATGCTTGATTCTCACTCCACATATTGAGGGTTCAAGCCCCATCTGGAGTGGGTTTCATGGTGGACTGGTGGAAGCATATTGGGTCCATAATCCAAACATTGATGGATTCACACCATCCTTTGCTAATTTCTTCTGGGATAGAATGTTGTGTAGATAAACATCAGCAAGACAAAGGTTAGTTGTTGAGAGTGGATGTGAAGGTCAAAAAACATTTAATTAATCATTCTTACACATGTTCTAAAGACCAAACAACCTAAATGAAAATGTAAGACATGTAATACATTCCCCCTTCCACATGTAAAGTGATTTGAGTACCTAGAAAAAAAACGCTATATAAATGTCACTAATTAATAAAGTTATGGTAAGGTCACAATCAAATAAATTTCACACACATCCTCCTACTTGTTGTACCAGTTGTAGACAATACTGTAACTAGTACATTTTTTTATTATTACATTTGTATTTTATTGTTTAAGATTGTTTATTTCCTCAGGCACATAGTGTTTTGTGATAAAGGACAGTGCCTCCTCAGATACAGAAGTTATGGCTAGTTATAAGATATTTGTAATGATGCATCTGAGGCCTGTTACATATTTTCCAGTGGCTACAACAACAATCAGATCCACCCACAAATATTTAATGTACAGTGAAATATGAATGTGTCCAAGGCTGTATATTTTATCATGCATTATCATACATTACGCATTCAAGGCCATCTGGCAAGTAGTTGGAAGAAGGTGGAAATCCTGTGGAAAATTCAACTTGGTGTTGAGGATTAGAACTAATTATATTACTTTCTAAAATTCCATTATATTTGAGTTATAGATGCAAATTGCTTTGAAGGACAGTTTCTGAAAACAACAGCATAGGAGTAGGCCTAACATGTATAAAGTGATCTAGATATTATTATAAAACACACCAAATCAGTCCAATAGATTTATGTAGCAAAATATCCAGTGGTTGTAAATGTGCTAATTTTTTAACCACTATTACTTAACCACTTGTTATCTTTAGAGTTTGGTTTGGGATAAAAATCAATGTCATTGTTATCAGTATTATGGTATGTCAATGTCATCATCATGGCAAAGACAGACATGATTGGAAGATTTATGAAATAATAATAGTTTTTAGTTTTTATATATTATATATAATATATATAGTTTGGAATATAATATAAAAAGATAGACCCACTATATGCATTAGTCTTTATAATATATTTGTTAAATTTGATTTATTATTAAATATATATTATTATATCATAAAATTGTATAATTTGATAAAATACATTTAAATCAATTACTTTAAATATATACTTATATATTCATTACATTACAGTAATGTATATGCACTTGATTTATAAATATTATATATTTATAAAACAGTTAGTTCCTTGATTCTGATTGGTCAATAACTGTGTTTTATTCATGATAAACACGGCTATGACCGCTTCACCCAACGGTTCTGTGTATCACTACACATGACCCTTAGCAACGTAAACTATTTGTTCTTAATTGATATTGTTCATTGAAGCTTATTGTAATATGTAGAAGAGTATTGTGAGAAAGAGATTGAGTGAGCGAGTTTATTACCTGCATTCAGATTTAGCATTTTCCTTCAGGTCAGTCCTATGTTTAAATGTCCGATGTATTATCTTGTCCTTTTAACAGTTCAGGGATTTTCCTGTGACTGACAGCGTTAGTCAAAGCATTTGTCAGTTGCGTCTTGTTTCGTGTTCACAACAATTCAGTCTTTTCAATGTAAAAGTCTTCGCTACTGACCGACACACTCATAAAGACAGTCTTTGCCGCCATCTAATGGCATAATAATGTAACTTCTGTTGCTGTTCACGGTCAGGGACTATTTTTTCCGGCGGAAGGAAGGCTTTTAGTGAAAGTTTACTTCATGAAAGTTGCATTGATACATATTTTTGGCTTTAATATTTGTATTGTGTGGTAACCATTTTATAAAAGCAATAAGGTACTCGAAGCTAGTGCTGTATCATGAATAAGTCACGGGTGAAGGGGTTGCAGGCGATTCGCGTCACGTCATTTTATTTCTAAGTTAATATATAAAGTAATATAAACATATGCAGAATGTGCTTAATATATATTTTGAACAATGTAATTAATTTCAGTGAAGTGGCAACTTTTATTTATTATGTATTTTAACATAATTTTTGTCACTTTGTATTGTTTATTTCCTAAATCACTGGTAAAATTTTACAAAAAAATTCTGATTCACAATCAAATGTTGCATTATTGTTAACTGGACAGGGACTGAGTGCTTCTCTAGACACAAGCCAAGCATCAAACTGTTGAAGGTCACATTTTTGTGTGTTTACGATGGGGGTTGGGTCTCTTTCTCGTCTGGTCTTTTATTCCAGTGTACTATACTATACGCGATGAGTCACCAGAGTGTTTTGTACCTCGTACTGCAGGCACAGGGACATTGTTTCCCATCCGGTGCCTCCATTGCGTGCCAGCTTAAAAATGTATGCAGATTTTTCCACCACTGATGTGTTGCCTCTGGCAGTGTTCTGCTCAAAAAGTTAGAAAATATGTTTTAAATAGATTTGCCATTCCAGGTATTTTTGAATGTTTGTTTGTTTGTTTACAGTGATAGACATTATTGTCTTCAAGAAGCACTCTGGGAAAGCAGCGGCACATCGCTTTCGCTCGAGGCAGATCTGGACATATTTTATATTCACAACACTCATATCTACTGTCATAGCACATATCTTTCAGATTGAAGTTTTTGAGAACACTTTTATTTGATTGATTAGCCTAACCATTTCAAGTTGAAAAGCTGATGCTTTTTATTTTAAATATGTGCATTTTCTTCACATCAAGCTTGGATGACTGGATGGCTTTTCCCACAGCTCATTTAAACTAACTGTTATTTGCTCATCAGTGATTCCCCTCTTTTTTGGTGCCTAGAACAAGACCTAAATGGGCCCTGTGTGTAAAGCGAGACCTCACATCTTCAGGCACGTCCCACATGACAACATTTACTCTGTGTTTGTAACTAATTAAGACAATCACAGTCAAATCAGACCAAAAATCATTAAATTAATGAGGCTGTAAAATGCACACATTTTCAAACCAGAGAGATTCTTTGCCTCCATCCCAAATGTATTACTCCAAAAAACAAGCACATCAATTGAGCGCATGTTTGAATTTTAAAAGGAACTTTTTTCCATTATGTCCTGCTATTTTTTGCCGGCACCGCTCAAACCCAGCAGAGTGCCTCCTAGCAATTGTTAATATGGTAGCTCAGTACTCACATTTCTCTTAATGGGGTATTTAGAAGCAAAATTGCTGATTTAGCCCACTTACGCAAGTAAACAAGACAACAAGTCTTCATCTGTGCACTGTCACTATTTTTCCTCTAGAGTGAAACATGATCATTATTGGCTAATAGTTTCATCTACTCTGTGAGAAGTCTCTGTGTTCGAAAATTAAGGTAGGCGATCACTCCAAGGTACGAAAATGTGTATGTTAATGAAAAAGAAATGCAGTGTGAAAGACATTAGTACAATGGCATGCTTGAGACTGCCTGTTTGTACTGCCCATTATTTAGATTTGATGTGTCTCTGGAGTTTCCCTGCAAGGCAACCCAGCTGAAGGTCATATTCTCACTCTTTTCTTCTTATTTTCTTCTAAAAGTCTCTAGAAAAGGTGGTAATCATCATCCTTGTAGATTATGTAATACAGTATTTTTTACATATATATATATTTTTTAACATGGAAGTAATTATTGGATTTTAATGCCAACATGCTCTCATGGCATTTCCTTCCCTTTTTTATGTTTTGACGAACTGGTGGTTAATTTGTACCAATTCCTATGAATTTATATGAATGTTTTGGTACGATCTGCTTACTCCCCACTAACGATTAGGTTTAGTGGTGAACATTCTTGGTTACTTTTTATTGTATGAATGAGTCTCTTGTCCACTTTCAACTCAAGGGTAGGGTCTATGCGTAGGTAAATGTATGGCTTTTTTCAGATCTTTCGATCTAATGGACAAAATAAGCTTGCGCAATTTACATATGGTTATGAAAAACATAGAAAGCATCAGCTTTCATTTCTGCTGTGATAGCTGCAATACCATGGCAAATGTGGTGAGTGTGTGTTAGAAATCTGCAATGGTGAGAGAACATTGTGCTTGGTACATTTTCATCTTCAAACCAAACTTGGGTCTTCAGCCGACAAAGTTTAAATAGGGTCCAATGTATAGGGGTTCATTGGTGCCAAGAGTGCAAATGTTGGGCTGAGGACAAAGTGAAACTTGTATTGTTCTCTGATGAGTCCACCTTCCCTGTCTTTTCCACATCCGTGGGAGTTATGGTGTTGAGAAGCCACAAATAGGCTTAACACCCCGACGGTTGTGTGCCCAGAGTGAAGCACGGGGGTGGATTAGTGATGGTTTGGGCAGCAATATCATGGCATTGCCTACTGTGTTTAATGGGCACGGCACTGTCAAGGACAACCGAACCAATCTGGAGGACCATGTGCACCTAATGGTTCAAACATTGCACCCTGAAGGAGGTACCGTGTATCAGAACAATAATGCACCAATACACACAGCAAGACTGGTGACAGAGTGGTTTGATGAACATGAAAGTGAAGTTGAACATCTCCCATGGTCTGCAGTCACCAGATCTGAATATTTTTGAGCCACTTTGGGATATTTTGGAAGAGCAAGTCAGACATTTTTGTATCACATAGTGACCTGGCCACTGTTCTGGAAGAGGAATGGCTCAAAATCCCTCTGGCCGCTGTGAAGGACTTGTTTCTGTCATTCCCAAGATGAATTGATGCTGTATTGGCTGCAAAAGGAGGCCCTATACTAATAAATTATTGTGGTCTAAAAACCAGGGGCCGTATTCACAAAACATTTTATCTTACCACTAAGAGTTCTCCTAAATAGCAGTAAAAGTTCTTTGCTAAGAGTTTTCTCTTAAAACCTATTCACAAAGCTGCTGAGACCAACTTTTACCAAGGAATAGAGAAAAGTAAGAGTAAGGGCGGGGTTGACCTCGTTGCTATGGAGTAAACACACAGTGATTGGCTGATGGGGGAGGAGTCAGTGATTTAATCATAGAAATATTGTAGAATGAGGTGTCATGTTTCCATATTAAAATAAAGGTTTTAAAATACAAATGTTGACCTATTCAAATAAATATTTTTTAATAAAAATGTTGCCATAGTCAAAATAAAATGTTACCATATTGTTGCCATAAAGGTTTTAAAATGTAGACTAAGTGTCACTAATTATACTAGTATATACAGTTAATTGTCCACCTCTTGGATGTCTGCATCTCAAGAGAATGCAAAATTCAAGCGACAAATTTTGTTTTATAAACAAGTTTGGGAGGAACACATTCAAACGGTCTTTCTAATCAGCTCAAGAGGAGGAATATATACACAGATGAGAGCCGACTCGCCTATAGTTACTTCGACAGTTTTCTGCATCCCTCCTCCACCCTGCTCCTCACTCTCAGCTGGGGATACAGGGAGAACTTTGGGCTAAATTCCAAGCTCGGAGCCCTCGATCCCCTTGGACGGCACACCAAATACGCTTATTATATATATATTTTTTACTCTATTCAATCATTTGTAAGTGTGAACTCATGAAAACCATTGCCACAAGTAATCAGACATCAGGTGTTTCAGTTTCATTGTCCAACCCCTGGACAGTTAATATGCAGGAATCTTCCGTATTGATTTTTCACATGTTGTACCCATATTTTGAATTATACATGTTATGTTTTACACAGTAAGAAAAAAAAAATCAATAGAAAATGTACAGGTAATTTTCTGCCAGGACATTATCAGTAAATGTAATGCAATTTAAAATTCAAAATACGGGTAAAACACCTGTGAAAAATCAATATGGAAATATTTTCATATTAACACAGTACAATGGGCTGAATTTTTAACAGACTTTTCCCTTTAGAATGTACAAGGGAAATAAACATAAACATAACATTTTCCTGGCAGAAAATTACCTGTACCTTCTCCATTTTTTTTTACAGTGTACTCTAGTCAACTACAGTGTACACATATTATCTGATATCAAACAGTGGAAACAATTAGTATAAATTATTATTATGATCTTAGTTGTCAGTGTTTTTCAGTTGCTACCACACTTTTCACCGCACAGTGCGTTATAGTAGCCAGAACACTTTTTTTTAAAAAAATTTTATTTTACAGATGTGACGTACACATGTTTAGATGGATGATGATGAAGTATGTAATTTACCAAAAACACTTCCCAACAGTTCATAATATAAATCACCATAAAAAATGTTGATGTACTTTTTAATAATGGTGTACTTTTCATTAATGAAATTGTGTGTATAGGACATAGTGTATAATTAATTAATGTTAGGTCATAGAAATTCAATTTAAACTTATAATAGAATGCTGTACATGAAACTCTTCTTAAGTGCAACAAGAAATTTGGTAATTAAGTCTCAAAATATAATTAACAGCAGCAGCAGTTATTCATAGTAATTTGCATAACATCTGTCTTATCCAAATGATCTCAATCTGCTAATTACTGCTCATTTATTGTGTCTGCTTCGTTAATGTGCCCCGAGACAGAGGGAAGTGAACGTGATTTTAGGTTGCTCAGGTTGCACAACTCCAGAGCTTTCGGCTGACCGACTTTTGTCTGTATTTCAGGCTCATGATTAAACAAAGGGCTTTGCTTTTGCATTAGAATTAGAAGAACATGACAGGTTTTAGAGCAACTTGTTGTTAAACCCCAAAGTAATGCTCTCAGAAGCTTCCGAACAAGAACATAATTGCAGTCTAACAGATAAAATGCTTTGCAAAGCATTTTCCACAAAGGTAATGATGATGGATCCTAAAGATACAGAAGTAACATAATGCAACTTTGATCAGAAGAGAATTGGGAATTTGTCCAGTGTTTCCATGAGGCCTGAAGCTGATGGACAGTTATTTAGAAGAATTATTGCTTAAACAGTGAAAACATATAAGATATTTTGTAGGTTTTCAACACATTTTTAAGACAACACTGGTCTTTTCTTAAAGGATTAGTCCACTTTTAAATGTTATAACTCGCTCATGATACTTTTTGCATGACCAAAGCAATGGCTTTGCCCTCCTAACATTTATTGTTTAAAGGATTAGTTCACTTTCAAATAAAATTTTCCTGATAATTTACTCACCCCCATGTCATCCAAGATGTTCATGTCTTTCTTTCGTCAGTCGAAAAGAAATGAAGGCTTTTGAGGAAAACATTCCAGGATTATTCTCCTTACAGTGGATTTCAATGGCTACCAACAGATTGAAGGTCAAAATTGCAGTTTCAGTGCAGCTTCGGAATGCACTGTGCAGGAATCGGAAAGTACGTTCAAGGAGATATTTTGTTTTGTTTTGTAAAAATCCTGGAATGTTTTCCTCAAAAACCTTCATTTCCTTTCGACTGACGAAAGAAAGACATGAACATCTTGGATGACATGGGGGTGAGTAAATTTATCAGGAAAAGTGTTTTTAAAAGTGGGCTAATCCTTTAAACAATAAATGTTAGGAGGGAAAAGCCATTGCTTTGGTCATGCAAAAAGTATCATGAGCGAGTTATAACATGGAAGAAAATAGGGAAGATTTTTTTGAGTTACATAATGGCTAATAGTTGTTTCCGGCAAGGTGTCATTGACATTGCTTGGTATTGTATCAGTTCAGGAGAAAAAAGACCAATTTAATAGACAATATTTCTCAGTGGAAGGCTTTCTAGGACACAGCTGAGGGTTTCAACATTTAGATGATTCATCATGGCAAATTCAAGGATCTCATAAAGCCTGTGTCAGTTTACAGGATTCACACCTAGCCTACTTCAAACCAATCTCCATTTCAGGATCTGGTCAAAGGAACTGTGGCATCAAAAAAATCTAATTCAGAAGCGTTTACAGCTCCCAGGTGGAACACACCATGAAGCAGAAATAACCCTGAATGACCCTCATGCTCAGGCTATATTATACTTTACCAGCACATGATTGTTATTACTGTCATTGTGCACTATATTGTGACATGAATTGCTATACTGTTTGCAGGTTGAAAGTTGCCAGCTAACAAAAATATGTTGTAAGAATGTTTCACTTATGTTCATATTATGTAGAAATGTTATTTATGTGTTATATCTTTCTTTTTGTAATGCACTATTCTATAAGTAAATAATTGTTGATGTTGTGACTGTTTCCACATTATGATGAAGATGAGGAGACAGAGAGGTGTACACTATAAAAAACTATTTTCATGATTTGACATTTTTTCATTTGTCAAATCAACTTAGATAAATAATGTGGTTCAGATAACATAATATTTTGAGTTTCTGTTGATTAAACCAATCGACTTCATTGTATTAACTCAAATTTTTAATTTCAATGAACTCAACATTTTAAGGCAACCAGTTAACTTACTTTTATGTTCTTTTTTTACAGTGTAGTAGGTCTAACTGCAGCATAAAACTTGATTAAATCAAACAAAAGAACAGAATCCAAAACAGTACAAACCAAGCAGTGTACAAGTAACAAACTACGAGACAATGAACTGCGAACTGAAGGCCTTATATACATAAGATAATTGAGCACAAAACAAAATAGGTGTGAATTACCTTGACAACCAAGGAAAACTAGAAGAAAACATGATGATAACCAACTAACCAACTATATATATATCTAACCTGCAGATATATATATATATATATATATATATATATATATATATGTATATTATAATTTTCCTAATTTTCAAAAAATGTCCAATTTTGTCTAAATAAATAAAGTAAATCACTAAAATTAAAAATTAATTGTTTAAATGCTGCAAATAAATTTACCATCACATTCCAAGGTATACTGTAGTATGAAAATTAATGTATGTAAAGTATGAAAAAAGTAGTTTGAGATTTTCTAAATATTACATTGAACAGCTTTATTAAATAATTTAAGTGAACATTATATGATAGAAAAGTTCATCTAAATGTAAAAAAGGGAAATAAGCATGCACAATTAAATGTCCAATATCAACTGGTACCGATAAATTAAAAAATCTTATGCAAAAATGCAATAATGCATACATAATCGTGAGTTCTGTAAGTCTTTGAATCAAACAATAAATCAGTAATTAAATGCAGTATCAGCAATTAAGAGAAACTAAATGTAAATGTGAGATTCTCTCTCTCTCTCTCTCTCTCTCTCTCTCTATATATATATAGTGGAAATTTCATAGGATTTTTCTGGGATGAATGGGTAGATTTTGTTTTATCTTGCCTGAATTGTTAGTGCTGGTAGACCCGTCAGAGAATGCTGTAAGAGGCAAAAGAGGAGGAGAGATCCATCAAGAGATTGGAAGAGCGGATGCTCTTTGATGCAACTGTGATTGTAAGCATGGCTGCTGAATCACTCGAACAAACACCCACAAAGCTGAACTGACTCATTCACAAAACAAGCTCTCCCAGTAGCATTTAAAGGATTAGTCCACTTTTAAATACACTTTTCCTGATAAATTTACTCACCCCCATGTCATCCAAGATGTTCATGTCTTTCTTTCGTCAGTCGAAAAGAAATGAAGGTTTTTGAGGAAAACATTCCAGGATTTTTCTCCATATAGTGGATTTCAATGGCTACCAACAGGTTGAAGGTGCAAATTGCAGTTTTAGTGCAGCTTCAAAGGGCTTTAAACGATACCAGATGAGGAATAAGGGTCTTATCTAGCGAAACGATCGGTCATTTTTGAAAAAAATACAACCGTTTATGCTTTATAAACAAAATATCGCCTTGAACGTGCTTTCCGTTTCCGCATTCTTCAAAACGCTTATGCTGAATGTTCTACGCCTTCCCTATTCTACTTACGGAACGAACGTGGTACCAGTTTAGTTTTTTTACGTAAGTAGAATAGGGAAGGCATAGAACATTCAGTGTCATGACACATTAAACGGCCACAAAATGGTATTTATTGTATGAATTTCTTAAAGGTCCCGTTTTTCGTGGTTTTTTGAAGCTTTGATTGTGTTTATAGTGTGCAATACAACATGTGTTCATGTTTCGCGTGTAAAAAAACACAGTATTTTTCACATAATTTACTTATCTGTATACCGTTGTTTCCACTGTCATAAAAACGGCTGATGACTTCCTTGTTCTATGAAGTCCCTCCTTCAGAAATACGTAACGAGTTCTGATTGTGCCAGCGGTTCCTGTGTTGTGATTCGACAGCTCTGAGCGCACCGTGCCCGGAAAGGTCACGCCTCTTACCATAACGTGGAGATGCACGCACTCAGTGTTATTGTAAACATGTCTTTAATTTTACCCTATCAATTTGAGCCGGAATCAGACCCGGTGATTGGACTGTGGGATGAAAATAACAGCGTTTCGACGACATGGCGACAAACACACTCTACAAACGCAACTCTTGTGTATTCCTGTGGGCGGAGGTTAGTCAAAAAACTGTTTTAGTGACGTCATTAAAGAAGGAAGTAGAGGGATGTAGTCCAAACTGGCCGTTCGATGTAGGCGACTTCTGTTAAATAAAATATCTCGCTTGGCATTGAACTTTGAGCTTTAAAATTTTACAGATTTTATTTCTACTCTAACAACAACATTACACACTAACTAAAGTTTGAAACATGGGATTACGAAGAACGGGACCTTTAAAAAATTACACAATTTGAAAGCTAAGTCTTTGTTTCATACCAAAAGTAACCTGCTCTGTCTTGTCTGTCATTGCATTGTCAGTATCCTCTTTGCTCCGTGATGTATTTTTCACTGCGTGAGAAAATGATGTGTGGCGTGAGAGTGCCATGGCTTGTCAGACATAGCAACAGTAACTAAGGGGACTCTTTGCGAAAGGGTCAATTGCAACTTTTTATCTCACAATTCTGATTTTTTTCTCTCTCGCAATTGTGAGACTTCTCAGAACCTCGAGTTATAAAGTCAGAATTGCAATTCTGGGGGGCTCACGTTTGACATTTTCGTGCAATTGTGAATTTATATCTCACAATTCTCATTTATTAACTGCAATCTCACAATTCTGACTTTATAATACACAATTGTGACTTTAAAGGTGTAATGTGTAAAATTTGGGAGGATCTGCAATAAAATATACATAACTATGTTTTCAGTGGCGTATAAAGACCTTACATAATGAACCGTTTTATTACCTTAGAATGAGTCATTTTTCTCTACCTACACCGCAGGTCCCCTTACATGTTAAGTCGGCGTTTTGCGCCGACATGTTTCTACAGTAGCCCTAAATGGACAAACTGCTCTACAGAGCGCATTTCGTCACTATGTTGTAGTTCTTCTAAATCGTTGGTGTTTTTAGAGGCAGCTTGCATTGTCGCTACGTTAAATACGCATGAAGAAGAAGTAGTAGTAGTAGCAGTCATCTGGTTTATTAGAAGCAGAGTCCGTTCTTTGTTAGAAGTGAGAAGAAACCTCATTGCTTGACTGGCTACTCTCTGCTGTCTCAGAAGACATCTTTGTCTTGTGTCAGGCAGACGGCCACCATAGCTTCTATATTTTGTATCGAAAGGGAGGGGTGAGCGCCGTTGTTTGTAGTTTGTTACCTCACTGCTAGATGCTAGGGCTGGGCGATATATCGCATGCGATTGTCACGCGCATTTCTTCAGTAAAGCCGGTTCCCTGATTGCTGCTAAATCGCCATCACCTGCTTTCAGATGGAGCGGCATTTAATAGACAGAGCCGTAGATCACTGATAAGCCACGCAATATCGTGTTCATTATCGAAGGCGATTCATCTGCGATATGAATGTGATATTGCGTGGCTTATCAGTGATCTACGGCTCTGTCTATTAAATGCCGCTCCATTTGAAAGCAGGTGATGGCGATTTAGCGGCAATCAGGGAACCGGCTTTACTGACGAAATGCGCGTGACAATCGCATGCGATATATCGCCCAGCCCTACTAGATGCCGCTAAAATTTACACACTGCCCCTTTAAATCTTGCAATTCTGACCTTATTACACTCAATGCTGACTTTATAATTCACAATTGCGAGTTTATGTCACACAATTTTGAGATAAAATGTCAAAAATGTGAGACAAAAAGTCTTTTTATTTTTTATTCTGTGGTGGAAACAAACTTCCTTAGGCTTCCATATGGAAGCCCATTTCCAACACACAAACAAAAGCATTGGTAAATCAAAATTGTCATAAAATGTTATAATTATGATATGAAAAGTCAAAACAGTTTAAAAAATGTTGAAAATATTATAAATCATAATTATGATAAAAATGACATAATTGACACATTATGACATAAAAACTCAATTTTTTAAAGAATAATGTGGCTTGGAATGACATGAGGGTGAGTATATGTTCATCATTTTGCATCAGGATGGAAGAATCTCTATTATTGTCACAAAGAAAACTCACAAAGATGAAGAAGATTTTATAGAACAGTCTTTAATGGCAAAAGTCAGAAGAGAATGCAGGATACCAAACAAAACACAACATTACATAGACAAGAACGCATGAATGCAGGAAAACACACACACACACACACACACACACACACACACACACACACACACACACACACACATATATATATATATATATATATATATACACACACACACACACACACAAACAGAGACAGACACACACAGAGACTAACGAGATGGTTAACAGAACAGGTGAATGTGATGACTAATTAGGCAAACTGGTGCAAATGACAGGCATAGGGAAGACAGAACCTAGAACAAAGAAAACATGATCATAACAGAACATAACTGTGACAATTATATGGACAGATGTGATGTGGGCATCAGGGGAATAACATAAGCACATACTAAGCATCATGCAATTGTGAACATCACCCCATCCAGAGCATGATGAAATCACCCAATGTCATCTCAATGTTGTGAGAACAGAACCAGTGGATGTGCTTTTGCTGAGCTGAAAGGATAGTATTACCCTACTGTTGTGAGCTGATAAGTCCTGCTGAACTTCCAGATTCCCCTCTGGCTGCTTGCTGGAAGCTCTATCAGCATGCTGCAGTAAGTTTGGCTCCAGCCAATGAAATTAGACAATACCGTTTCTCTACTGTCATGACTTTTATATAGACATTACACAGTGTGACTTGCTTAAGTTTTTTTTGTTTTTTTTTAAACAACATCCATTTTATTTGGTGTCATATGTATTTTGGCAACATGTCACTTGGGCAAGAGCAGAAAATTATCTCTCAATACTGAGAAAGCATTTGCTTTGGATAATAAATACTTGAATTCTGAGATGTTCCCGTAAGCCACTATAAACAAGAGGCACTTTGGCAGCAACATATCTGTCATTGTAATGCAAATCAAGATCTCTCTCAAAAGGGCTGACTTGGAAAATCACTGTATGGGCCTCAAAATCACAGAATTCATCCAAAAATCAACCTTAAAGCTGATTCTTGATTCAGTCATACATCAATTTTTGGCTTTTTTTTTTTTGTGTGCATTTTTTGTAGAAATTTAATTTTTGCAATCATGGCTTAAATCATGTGCATTAAATAATGCATTAGTAGAGTTATAATTGTAGGCTATAATAAAAAAGACAATTCCAATTATGGAATCAAGCAATTACAACCCAGTGCATTATTATAAATAATATAAGTACTATTTCAGGCTGATTTAGACTGGCTGGCACTTGACCCAACAAACTCAGTCTGGGTCTTAACAATTTAGGCATGAATAATGTATGCTTTTTATTTTAGCCTGATAGGTACATATAAATTATTCATTGATCCTTAATATATTAGAGTTATATATTAAGAGTTATTATATTAAGTTCATACTTTTGCAGAGTTTTAAAACAGTCTTTGGGGATATGAGACAATTGCATTTAATTGAATGCAATTGTCAAAAAAAAAAAAGAGTTATGACATTTATTTGTTGGCGCTATCTAATGTAATTTTTTACAGTGATCCTTGCCAATTTGAACTTGATATTACAAGCACTAATAATTTTATTGGAAGACTGCTGAGATTGAAAAAGGCCAGGGAAGTCTAGGTCACTCTGGTCTCCTTAGAAAACAATATCCCTTTGCATTTAAGATTTTATTATTGAATTATTCATGCGTTTTATCTTTTATTTCATCAGACAGCTGCAAGACTATCTACAGTCTAAAATGAGTCACGAATACTGCTTTAGAAGCACACTTGCTCAGCATGACCTCCCTTCAAACTTTGTTGTACCGTCACACAACAATACAAAATTACAATGGCATGTCCTTGAAAAGAAGTCAAAATGTTTTCTGGCACATGCCACTGCTAATTCAATAATCCTTGTGTCTGTTTCCTTGCAGAATTCCACCATTTCTTTTATGTTTTACGGTAGGCTACATTTCATGTAAGATTTGATGTGTACAAATGTTTCAAATACGCATCCACAATTGTTTTTCATTGACTAACGGCCTTCAAGTTTGTCCTGTCAGATTTTAATTCAGATCCCAAACCCTTTAAATAAGGGCGTTCCCTCTTATCATTAACTTCCAGGTAAATGCATTGTGTGATACTGTCAGCTTTGTCATATTTGCAATCCATGCCTGTGTGACTATGGACAGATAATGACCTTATAATACTGATAAAACAAAGGACCCTGTTTTTACTAACTGTGTTGCTGTCAGCTGTGTTGCTTCTCATTTGTTAGATGTACATTATATCAAAACAGACAACTATCTGGCACATTTTCTAGTTCGAGAAGGCCAAAAGAACATTTGTAAAATGTTCAAGTAATTGCACAGAATATTAATTTCCATTATTGATCCTGGTTAAGTTTAACTTAGGTGCATGTACACACCTTGGAAAGTCTGACTTAGCGTACAAATTACACACTGGGGCCAGGAGGTTCCTATCTGCTCCTGATAGATATCCTCTGTCAGCAAGAGGACATCCATCATGCACAGGCCTTCTGTCACTAGAGATTCACCCATGAACCTCTAGTGTCCATCAGACTGGGCAGTGCTATGGCTTCCTTATTGTACTTATGCTGGGAGAGATACCAGAGTCATTGGTATCTTGGTATAGGAGCAGGGGTCTGACAGTGATGAATGTAGCCTGCAAGAGTAAGGGGATGCAAGGGTTTTGAGGGTCTTTGAATTGTCAGGGGGTGGAGATTCTCCACCACAGAAATAAAGCCACCTAAAAGTGTTCAAGCGTTCAAGTCAAAAAAAGTGTTCAAGTCAAAACAGTGCCAGGAATTCCTACGTTGCACACACAGATGAAGATCTGCTGCAAGAAGATGGTGGTTTAGACACCTGTACCATCAAACCACACCAGTTTGTATGGAACTGTGCACCAAGGTTCGGATCGCAGCATTCACACTTATTCAGAAGAACTGCACTAAAAACTTAAAAGTATTATAAAATTACCCCTAATGACTCTATATTACAAGTCTTAAATTTAAACTTTAATGTGGATCTGTACATCAAGCAAAAGTACTGAATGCCTGGATGGCAAATTTAGAATATAGTGCACAAGTTATACTTGAAGAAGTTGGCAGTGTATTCTTTAACATTCCTTTGTGCTCCACTGAAGTAATAAAATGATATGGGTTTGGAAGCACACTTTTATTTGACCTTTGTGTCTGCCTCAGAGAAAACAAGATTGAATTAAGTGTGTGAATGCCATTGTGGTACCTTGGCGAAGATTGCAATTGGTAGGTCAAATGAGAAGTGTCTGGGTTTGCCCTGGCTTCCAAGCATATCCCAATGGGTTCTCAGCACAAAATACATTTCAAAACTAAACTACATATGTCTTTGCACAACTGTGAGTCCTCAAATCTGATTGGTCGAGTAGCATTCCAATAGTGTTGATATACATAATGCGTCTCAATCAAATCCCCAGGCCGTGAATCCAGGTACTGGTAAGGACCAGTATCTCTACACATTGGGACACTGATGAGTGTCCTGTTGTTTCTCTGACCGCTTTTTTAATCGATCACGTCCTTGAGGTCATGCATCGAATTGGATTGGGGTGGAATGTCTCTCCAACTGTGGCTTTGCCTCTCTGAACCCACAACCGCCTCTCCGTAACCACCATTGCCGCCATCGAACGTCCGATAGTGTCGTCTGTCTGTTTCATGGGACGGAGGGCCACAATTTAGTGACCCCTTCAGGACACAATCCAAATCTCTCAGCAGGTCAGCCTGATATGCCTGCAAAACAGCCATTGTGTGCAAGGCACCAGCCTGACCCGCTGCCACATTTGTCTTGCCAATCATCCGCGAGGTGGTCTGTATAGTCTTAGACAGCAAGACTGGAGCCTTCCAAGAGGACGCCTCACTCTGCGAGAGATAGCTAGTCAGCGACTCTTCTACAGGGGGCATCTCCACATATCCTTGCTCACACAAACCCTCCGCATTTGCATAATTCAAATGTGGGAAAGGAAAGATGCAAGCTGAATATGACTTCTTCAAGGACCAAAGCTCAGTGTGGAGACCTCAGTGTGAAGATCCGGAAGAAATGGAAGGCTCATGGGAAAGGCACAATCATGACCTGCCAGGAATCGCTCATTGAATCACTCATTGGCCATTACATCCAATAATTTCCCATATGGGGGGCTCAGAGAGGAGAGGGCTCAACTGAATCTTTCTCTTCACCCTCTCCATGCAAGACCCTCAGAGCTAGACAGAACCAGCAAAAATAGACAATAGACAGTATATGTATGTACAGGTATGTTATGTACAAATGCAAGGATATTTAAATAGGAAGTATGGTGTGTTAAATAAATAAATAAATACATAAAAAGTGTTGTGTATTCCATATGCTTGTTGTGGGGGCATTAACTGTTCATGAGATGGATTGCCTGAGGGAAGAAACTGTTCCAGTACCTGGCCGTTCTGGTGTTCAGTGCTCTGTATAGCGCCAGACGGCAACAGTTCAAAGAGGAAGTGGCCTGGATGTGAGGGGACCAGAATGATTTTGCCAGCCCTTCCACTCACTTTGGATGAGTACAGTTCTTTGAGAGTGGGGAGGGGTGTACCAGTGATTCACTCAGCAGTCTGGACTATCTGCTGTAGTCTTCTGAGATCTGATTTGGTAGCTGAGCTGTACTGACTTGTTCAACTCAGCTACCAATTCAGATCTAGTCAAAATCATAAGACTATAGCAGATAGTGTAGTCTTGTCAGAGGATAGTATAATCTAAAATGTAAGTTGCTCAGTATTAACATTATTTAATTGAAAGCAATATCACACAACTGGCTGTTCTTAATATTCTGAAACAAAAATAATAAACTTATTTTTCATTTACTGTTTGTTCCTAATTTACTTCAGATGGGATTTCTATGACATACACATTAGTCTCTCCTACAGCTCTGGTCTGTTCTGAATGGAAACAACTTCCCAAATGGGTTTTTTTCCATCTGCTGGTGGAGGATCATCAGCATAGTGATCACTTAATGAACACTAGCCTAGCTGATCTCCTGTCTGGGGCTTCAGAGACGCTCATAATGGCATCTCATTAGCATCTCTACCTGGGAGAGTCCTGCTGAAGTCTTATTTTTGATTATTTTTGAATTTAGTTTAGTGCATGTTGTGGCAGTTGTGGCCTAATGATTAGAGAGTCAGGCTTGTAACCCGAAGGTCGCGGGTTCGGCCACTGGCAGGAAATGTAGGTGGGGGGAGTGAATGAACAGTGCTCTCTTCCACTCTCATTACCCACATTTGAGGTGGCCTTGAGCAAGGCACCTAACCCCCAGCAAAAAAAATGGCTGCCCACTGCTCTGTGTATGTGCACTTGGATGGGTGAAATGCAGAGCACAAATTCACATCACTTTTAATAGAGTAATTAACCAACCAGAAACAATTTAATTTGAAACGATAAAAGTATATTTGGTCACTGCTATTGTGATTATGCTAAAAATTAAGAATATATTATGCAAAATATGATTCAGCCCTCAGATAAAACTTTCTCTCTTATGTAAAATGCATAGCAGATTACTCACCTGGAGGAACCTAGATCACATATTTGGCATAAATAAGAGACCTATGAAAGGCATGCATAATTTGCAGTCAGGTTGGATTTATGAATGATTTATGATGTAAATGACATCAGTTCAAGGCAAAGGTTAGATCCAATGACTCAGTAATAATTAAGTTTCTTTTAAACAAATGTATAACATTCACTCAAAATTGCAAAGCATTCAACAAAATTAGTGTTCAAGGTGACACCAAGTGAGCCAACAAGTGACTAAAAGTAGAATTTAAATACCCAAATTCAAAGCATTAGGATGTTTGTCCTCTTCTTATTCATGAAACCTTAATACTGTCCATATCCATGTTGTACATGAATGTTTTTTTTTTCAATCTAATTTACTCATTAGATATTCCAGTGCCTCAAACATGTTTATATTTGTTGTTTCTACCTTGAGAAATGTAAATTTTAAATGTATTTTAGTGAAATTACATTTCACTAAAATACTTGTGAGACATTTAGATACTTGTAGTGATGAATATTGTGTGCCCTTTCAGCTTCCCTCTCAAAGCTTGTTTCATGTCACAACCATATTGAAGAGCCAGTTTATTGAATTAAATATTGATCTTAATCTCCAGGTCATGGCCCTGTCACTGGTGGACTGTTGACCTCAGGTCTCAGATGACCAATTAACTTTTGGTTTGTCAGATTTCTTGCAGTTATGAATCCCTAAGGGATCAAATGACTTATACCAAAAGGCTGTATGTATAATTCAAGTTCCCTTTCTGTCTGTCACTTTCGATGTTGTCAAAATACAGAAACTAGGAGTCACTCTTGGGAGCCCCAAATACCTCTGACGTATTCAGAAAATGGAATTTGTATGGCTAGCCACTCCCCAGGACATATGGGTATATAAGGCAGCCTATTGCTAAAAGACACACTTTAGCTTTGTTCTTCAGATGCTCTTCATGTTAAGAGAAGCATTCCATTCACCTTGAGTTTGCTGCTGGGACCAGGAAACACACTTCAGCAGTCCCTCTCAGTGTTTGCACAGATAAGTGCAGGGAGTTACCCTGGGTGCATCAGCGGTTCTGAAAGAGCCAATTTCCTTGATAATACAGCATCCTCTAACAGAGCTTCACGGTGGATTGTATCTTTTTAAAGATGCCATTCCGTCCTTGTCCTTCTGGGTGCAGACAATTTCTCTCTCCCTTGGATGGTCACAAGCATTGTCTTCAGTCATGCTCATGCTGAAACAGTGTTTGTGGATGGGTAATGCTCTCACTACGAAAGCATGCCCAGGGGAACTTTGTGGTCGTGACTCTTATACTTTTTCAAGAGGCTGAGAGTCTCCACAGCCACTTCGCATTCTGGTCCTTCTACTTCTGTGCACGAGGCCTTGGCGGCGAGCACTGAGGGCGATCTGGGGGTTACAATGGGATAATTCCCTCTGGGTGAATCCCCGCAGGCATCCCATTCCTCAGCATGCTTGTGTCCCCTGGTCGAGTTTCTGGATGAATTAGGCAAGATTAAATTCTCATTCAGGATTTGTGAGGAAGATGAGCTGTCAATCGAAGCATAGGAGGGTGGGCTTATGCCTTCTGAGGCGGATGACTCGCCTGGACTTCCACCTTCGGGTGTGACAGTTCAGTCTGAGGCTGATGCTGAGTTGGCAGCTGTGCTTTCCCCAGCCACCACGAGCATCAGGCTTGAGTGGACTCCTCCACCCTATCCCAAATGCTCACGGCTGGATTATTGGTTCCAACCAATCATCCAGCCATGAGTGTTTGGTACAGGGTGGAGGAGTCCACTCAAGCCCCAATTCTGTTCTTTCTGGAAGTGTACAAGCCAAAGAGATCTTGAAATCTTGGAAGGCACCTTTTTCTGACAGAACACACTTTGTCGGAACACTGCTGTTCCGTCCTCCCTATACTCGATGGTGGGGCAGTGTGGGTGTATTTGGAGGTTCCCCAGGTGGAGTGTGCTATTGCGGGGCATTTATGCAGTCAAAGCTTGTACAAACCCGATTCCAAAAAAGTTGGGACACTGTACAAATTGTGAATAAAAAAGGTATGCAATAATTTACAAATCTCATAAACTTATATTTTATTCACAATAGAATATAGATAACATATCAAATGTTGAAAGTGAGAGATTTTGAAATGTCATGCCAAATATTGGCTCATTTTGGATTTCATGAGAGCTACACATTCCAAAAAAGTTGGGACAGGTAGCAATAAGAGGCCAGAAAAGTTAAATGTACATATAAGGAACAGCTTGAGGACCAATTTGCAACTTATTAGGTCAACTGGCAACATGATTAGGTATAAAAAGAGCCTCTCAGAGTGGCAGTGTCTCTCAGAAGTCAAAATGGGCAGAGGATCACCAATTCCCCCAATGCTGTGGCGAAAAATAGTGGAGCGATATCAGAAAGGAGTTTCTCAGAGAAAAATTGCAAAGAGTTTGAAGTTATCATCATCTACAGTGCATAATATCATCCAAAGATTCAGAGAATCTGGAACAATCTCTGTGCGTAAGGGTCAAGGCCAGAAAACCATACTGGATGCCCATGATCTTCGGGCCCTTAGACGGCACTGCATCACATACAGGAATGCTACTGTAATGGAAATCACAACATGAGCTCAGGAAATCTTCCAGAAAACATTGTCGGTGAACAGAATCCACCGTGCCATTCGCTGTTGCCGGCTAAAACTCTATAGGTCAAAAAAGAAGCCATATCTAAACATGATCCAGAAGCGCAGGCGTTTTCTCTGGGCCAAGGCTCATTTAAAATGGACTGTGGCAAAGTGGAAAACTGTTCTGTGGTCAGACGAATCAAAATTTGAAGTTCTTTTTGGAAAACTGGGACACCATGTCATCCGGACTAAAGAGGACAAGGACAACCCAAGTTGTTATCAGCGCTCAGTTCAGAAGCTTGCATCTCTGCTGGTATGGGGTTGCATGAGTGCGTGTGGCATGGGCAGCTTACACATCTGGAAAGGCACCATCAATGCTGAAAGGTATATCCAAGTTCTAGAACAACATATGCTCCCATCCAGACGTTGTCTCTTTCAGGGAAGACCTTGCATTTTCCAACATGACAATGCCAGACCACATACTGCATCAATTACAACATCATGGCTGCGTAGAAGAAGGATCCGGGTACTGAAATGGCCAGCCTGCAGTCCAGATCTTTTACCCATAGAAAATATTTGGCACATCATAAAGAAGAAGATGCGACAAAGAAGACCTAAGACAGTTGAGCAACTAGAAGCCTTTATTAGACAAGAATGGGACAACATTCCTATTCCTAAACTTGAGCAACTTGTCTCCTCAGTCCCCAGACGTTTGCAGACTGTTATAAAAAGAAGAGGGGATGCCACACAGTGGTAAACATGGCCTTGTCCCAACTTTTTTGAGATGTGTTGATGCCATGAAATTTAAAATCAACTTATTTTTCCCTTAAAATGATACATTTTCTCAGTTTAAACATTTGATATGTCATCTATGTTGTATTATGAATAAAATATTGAAATTTGAAACTTCCACATCATTGCATTCTGTTTTTATTCACAATTTATACAGTGTCCCAACTTTTTTGGAATCGGGTTTGTAAGTTTACCTCATCTCTGACATTGAGGGCTTACAATGCTGCTGGCCAGGACGCCTTCGCCCTGCATGAAAGATCTGCACGAGGGTGGTCCTGACCCAGAGGTAATGCAGGAACTGCATTCAGCAACCAACTATGCCCTTAGGGCTATGAAGGTTACGGCGCAGGCCCTGGGTCGGACGATGTCCACACTTGTGGTCCAGGAATACCACCTATGGCTAAACCTAGATGCAGGATGCCATGATTTCTTAAAGTGCAAGTGACATGAACATGAGAAAGAATGTCACACTTTAAACATAGCCCATGTCTTGCATCCATTACTCAATGCTTGCAGAGCACCTTGTGTTCTTTCTGGGAGTGCAGGCAGATGAGGATGGACAGTTAAAGAAATGAGAAGCACCCTCTTGATAATGGTGACATTGATTCAACATTGAGTTGTAGTTGACAGCATAATCACCTGATCTGGGACTTGCGCTTTATCTCCTGCTCTGATTACTGCTTTATCAGGTAATCATTCATTCCTGAATCAGTATTAATTGAGAGAAGTTTAACTGATCTCCATTCAGTTTAGCCAGTTCCGCTAAAACACAATCAAAAAAACAAACAAAAAAACTACATCTTGTGTTTATGAGAAACACATGGCTATTTTGTGATATTTAAAGAAATTAAGGTCTACATAAGGTGAATCTGCAGCTTTAAAGAAACTGCCATTGAGCTCCTTTATTTTACAAGATAAACTTGGAACACTTGTCACTTGAATGCCATGTGGTTTCATGGAAAATGAGCAGAGATATAGTTTATAGTATTCCCATCCCATACTTCAGTCCTGTGTTTAATGGCCATAGCTTAGAGGTGTTTATTCTGCTTCATGCAGTGTTTAGCTCCAAAACACCTTCTGTTTTCAGTGGCTGCATCTGAAATTGCATAATTCCCTACTATATAGTAGGCGAAAAACAGTTTGGGACAAAAGAAGTATGTCCGAATTCACAGGACTCATATAGGCAACAAGTACCTGGATGACCTACTTCTTCCGGCGAGATTCTGAAGTGTATATACGATGGACACTTTACTATTCCATGTGGCCACGGCAGAGGATTTTGTGAATGCCAATGTAAAAGACACTGGTGCAGGTAGGTCACATGATAAGGGCTGTATGTAGTATCCAGATTACCTTCATATTGCACACATTCATACTTTATAGAATGTACTTTTTTAGCGGTGCAGTAATTACTTATTCAAAATAAGTACCAACTCAAGAAAGTTTGCAATTTTGGATGAAGCCAGTGATCCTAATGACCTTGATTAGCTGGTTCAGGTGTGTTTAATTAGGGCTGGAGATAAACTCGGCTGGAAATATTGGACACTCCTGCCTTCCATTTGATGTAGCATTAATAGATTTTAGTAATTTAAAAAAATTCATTTAAAAAAGTGAATCATATTGTGTTTAGCATATTAATGATCTTGAATGTGACTATGAATGACAACTGAATTGATTTGCTCTTAGGTGACATCATGCCCTCTTTTTCAAATTTCAGAGAACCCAAAGAAAAAGAGGCAGTAGTCTAATGTAAGCCAGATTTTTAAAACCTGAACCTCTGGACCACTTGTAGATAATGACATCCGACTCTTGAAACTGTTACATTTTTAAAGGTTGTAGTTCTTTTTGTCCCACTTTTACTTTTTTATGAATGATCTTTTGTATCTTTTTTCATTGTGTTAAACTATTAATTAAAATAAAGTGATTCAACTGTTGAAAAAGTGTCTTCCCCAAACTTTGAAATGGTCAGGAATTTGTTGATGTACCATTGAAGTCTAGCTGAAATATTGTTGTTCCAGCATTAACTCAGTACATCAGATGGCAACATTGTTTTATGCTGAAATTTCAACAAAAGTGATTTAGAATCAACATCACATTGTAATGATTCTTTTTTTATTATTTCAGTGTTGATTCAACAGTGGTGATGTAGAATAAACACCACAATGTAACAGTGATTCAACAATATTGCCAATGATTTTTGCAAAAGTGATATTGAACCAACATCACTATGTAATGTCAATTCAACGCAATTAGTGTTGACACATCAACATTGTTTCAACAATCGCTTGCTATCTGTGTTTGCAGTCTCCCTCTCACCATCTTTACCTTGGCCTCCTTCATTCCTCCTATTGCTACTCCATGCATTAGATGTTTTTTCTGATGCATTTCTCATGCAGTTCTGTCAAAGTGTCACCTCAGCTGTGGGAAACCACTTCATGTTCATTGAACCCGGTTAAGACCACAGAGCCAGACTCTGAGCTCATTGTCTTTGTGGTTCAAATCAATCAGAGGCCAGCTTGCTTTGTCCACAAGGCCAGATTGGTTGGGACCCAGAAACATTCCCCCAAGTCTCAACAGAAACACATCAACTCATAAAAACATTGAAAGGTCCACCCATGATAATTTGTGGCCCTGCGCCTTTACGCACATACGCTCACCATTTTTCACTCAGTTGCTGTATTTAGAGCTGAACCCTGAGGTGCCCTTTTCTGCCCGTGGCCTATTTCCAGATGGACCACGTGGGCAGCTAGCAGCAGCATTGTGATTAAATCTGGAGACCCACAGGTCCCTCAAAGCCCTGAGGTATCTCTCTGTTTTCCTCTTCGTATTGAGTCTCCATTCTCTTTAATTAGTGAACATAGCTGGGGGGCGTACGTGGATGCGTGTACAGGGCCAGTGCAGGTAGGGAAAGGTTTTGATGATTTGCATAGTACAAACATCAGCATTTACTTTTTACTCTAAAATAAATGACTGAAAAAGATGGCCAAGACTAAGAAATTTCAATCCATCATCTATATAAACCTTTTTTTTTGAGTGCTTAGGTATATTAATGTATGCTATTAACACCTGCTGCTAGGTGTTTGTTGGTGAATGAACTTGCCTTTCTTCTGTTTAGTGTCATGTAAAAGGGAGTCTCCCCTCCATATTAAGCATGTCCTTGATTTCACTCCACTAATGCTGTAATGAATCAAATCCTGCCCTCAGCAACAGTATTAGTCTCTCTCTCTCTCTCTCTCTCTCTCTCATTTTCGCTTTGTCTGTCTTTATCTCTCCCCCTTTTATACCCTGTCATCCGGTTTATCTGCCTTGCATCCCTCTTTTGTTTCTTTTGACATCTACAGATACATTATCTATCCTTCTTGTTTTTCATCTGTTTTTCACTGTTAAAATACATGCTTATACAACTAGAAGTGAGCCAATAGGTTGATGATCTTCTCCATTGACATTCATTTAGAAGTTTGTATATGCTGACTATTTCCCTGCACTTAATTATTATTAGGGGCCAAGCACTGAAGGTGCTTAGGCACCTATTGTATCTGTTGGCGTTCTTTTTATTTTCGATTCTTCTTCTTCTTCTTCTTCTTCTTTTTCCGCTCTTGAAGTCTATGGCAGCCCATAGAACCGCTTGCAGGAAAGTTGTGAAATTTGGCACACAGTTAGAGGACAGTGTGACCTTTGTCCATAGAAAATTTGTAATCTCTAACTCAATCCCTCTAGCGCCACCAGCTGTCCAAAGTTGCACTTATGTTTATGCTAATAACTTTAGAACCGTAAGGGCTAGAAACAAAATTCCCCTTTCCTCTGATTCCTTGGATCAAGCCAATTCGAATGCATGAAAATATTTCTGCCATTTTGAATTTTCTGAAAAACGTAATTTTTCGAACTATTCCTAGGCTGTTACTGCGATTTTCATGAAAATTTAACCAGATTGTCTTCAGACTATGCCGACAAAAAGTAATGGAATTCAAGTCGATTCCTCAATCCGTTTTCGTAAAACACGCGAACGAATTGTACGTAGTGCTTGTGAAAATAGACATAAGGCTGTATCTCCGCAACGCTTTATCGTATTCAGACCAAACTTGGTACATGTCATCACAAGCATGACCTGAGGCATCATACTGGTTAGGAAATATGAAAAATGGATATTTTCGCTTATAACTTCTGATGGGTTTGTCCAAAAATCATAAAACTCTCGTTAGATTCGGCGCATCATGCCGAGTCAAATGATAACCAATTTTCCCATATCGGACATTTTGGCCGTCAGCCATTTTGAATTTTGTGCTAAAATGCTGTATTTTATGAAAGCATTAGCGTTTCGTTATGAAACTCGGTATGGGTCTTTGGCACCATGCCCTGACAATACTCAAAAAGTTTCGGTGCAGCGCCACCTTGTGGTCAAAAGTTATAACAAAATGTACAAAAATGTTAATAACTTTTGACTATTTTAACCGATTGTAATGAAATTGATGTCAGTAGATTCCTTGGGTCATGCTGAGAACATAGATATCAAATTTGTCATAGTCAGCTGAACTTCCTGTCCGCCATATTGTTTTTCTTTAAAAACCTACTTTTTTGAACTCCTCCCAGACCGTTGCTCCGATTTTCACCAAAATTGAAATGTACCATCTTCAGACCATGCCGACAAATAGTTATGGATTTCAAGTCGCTATGTCAAACTGTTTTTGGATTTGAGGCATGATGCAAAATCCACTCCTGAAGCTGTATCTCTGCACTGCTTTATCGTATTCAGACCAAACTTGGTACATGTCATCACAGGCATGACCTGAGGCATCATGCAGTGTTTCGGCGCAGCACCACCTACTGGAGTGGAGATATGAAAAATGGCTATTTTTGCTTATAACTTCTGATAGGTTTGACCAAAAATCATATCGGGCATTTTGGCCGTCGGCCATTTTGAATTTTGTGCTATAATGCTGTATTTTATGAACGCATTAGTGTATCTTTATGAAACTCGGTATGGGTTACCAGGACAATGCCCTGAAGGAGCCTGAGAAGTTGCGGAGCAGCGCCACCTTGTGGTCAAAAGTTATAACAAAATTTACAAAAAAGTTAATAACTTTTGACTACATTAACCAATTGTAATGGTCTCATTAGATTCCTTGGATCATGCTGAGAACATACATATCAAATTTGCCATAGTCGGCTGAAGTTCCTGTCCGTCATATTGTTTTTCTTTAAAAACCTACTTTTTCGAACTCCTCCCAGACCATTGCTACGATTTTCACCAAAATTGAAACATATCATCTTCAGACCATGCCGACAAAAAGTCATGGATTCCAAGTTGATACGTCAAACCGTTTTTGTATACCGGAGCAACGAAATTGAGGCATGACGCAAAAACAACTCTTGAAGCTGTATCTCTGTAATGCTTTGACATATTGACACCAAACTTTGCAAATGTCATTGTCACCTCACTCTGACCATACCACAACAATTTAGACACAGCACCACCTATTGGTCAAAAGTGATGAACCAGTAAATCCTTTATTTTGACAGTATATATCATTTTTCAGTTCTTTTGCTTAAAATGATCTTAATAGGTCTTTAATAGCTCACTGTTGCAGTTAGTCTGATGCTCCCAGCCATGTTGGCTGGCTTCTTGTGCCGTTTTTGTGCTTGGCCCCATAATTGCTGCTTGCAGCTATATTTATTATTATTATTATTATACTGTTCTGTTTCTGATTTGTCTTGTGTTCATATTTATTATTTTATTAATTTCAGTTATTTTAATAAATTCAGCTATTTTTTTTTGTCTTGTGGACCCTATGTAAACATCTTTTATGTAAAATATCTTACTCAGGACAGTACTAAATAAAAAATAACATGCATTTTGTATTATCTCCTTTATTTTGTTAAAACTATTCACATTTTCCCAGATTCTGCAAGTGGTTCACATACTTTTTCTTGCAACTGTATGTTATTAGATAATATCCATCTATTGGTTTGTTGTTTTCCTCTTTAATTGTCTCCCCCTCTCTGTATCTTCCAATCCAATCTTGGTTGATTAGAGGACTGCTCTCTCTTTGTCTTTTGCTTCTTTTTCAAAGCCATTCCCTTTTCCCTTCTCGCAGTGCACAGGCTTTGATCCCTCTCAGTCTTCATTCATAGTTCTGAATCAAAGCCTCACTAAACAGCATGAAAAGAATAATGGACAGATGAAAGGAAGAAGTGAAACATGCACACTAACTATACATTAACGAGAGATTAATTTCATCAATACCATCCCCAGCCTGATTTATGCTAAAAGCTACCATGATTCAAATTGATTGCCAGTGGTTCTCTGACCTTGTAATTGGGGTCATGGTAAATCGAGGAGTCACTTTTTTTTCTTAGGCACTCATCGAGTCGCTGTCCGCAAGGAACGGCCTTGAAGACACAGCTAAATACTTCAGTACTCTAATAGTTTGTCTATTCAGTGAAATATAACTAATGGTAAATTTTGTGTTAAATGTTAATGTTTAAACAATTTGAAATATGTAATCTTTTGATATTTACAATTTTATATCACAGTTTTGACTTTATTTTTTACAGTTGTTACTGTCATAATTTCTTTATTTCTCACAATTTTGACTTTATTTGTCATAATTGTGACTTTATTTCCCATTTGCAACCTTATTTCTCACAAATGTAACTTTGCCATAATTGTGACTTTATATCTCAAAATTGCACTGAAAAAAAAAGATTTTTGCTGCTTGTTCAAATTACTTAATTAAAATGAGCTAAAGCAACACAGTCCCTACACATTTTGCCCTAACTTCATTTCTTTGTTTTCAATCCACTTAAATATATCTAACATTAAAGTTTACTTTCAATTTGTGTTGGGATTACATGAAGGAATGTTGTTTCATTAAAGGAGCTGTATGTAGGATTGTGGCCTAAACTGGTACTGCAATCACTATAAAAATACTGTAGAGCGGTGTATCCCCTCCCCCTACCCCCTGACTCGAGGTTGCCAGATGAGCTGCAGGATTCAGCAGAAACGTAGGCTGCTTCAATGAGCTTCCAATGGCAAGTGACGAACAGACGTACACAGTAAGTTTTTTTTTCTGTTAATTCTGTTTATGCTTCATGAGAGATATTTTGATAATTATGTATTTAAAAAATGTACTAATTGTCATTAGTTAAATATAATCGTAAAGATTTATGCTCGTATGTGACAGTATAATCGTAAAGATTTTTGCTCGTATGTGACAGTATAATCGTAAAGATTTATGCTCGTATGTGACAGACAGAACGGTAACTGTTAGTCTAACTTGTAACGTTATTTATCTGTCATTAATGTAAGTACAAGCACAAGCCTATGTCACTATGTGTAACCAATATCAAAGATACAGCTATTCATTTAGCTGATGCTATAAGTGAAAGTGGCCAGCTGTATTTTTTTACTTACCCTGCAGCACACGTCCATAACGCTAAAATATGTGATGTGAAAGATTACATGACATTCTATTATTTTTGGCTGTAGAACTTGCATGAAAAACAAGTAGGCTACAAAACGTTCCAAATGGCCCAAATTTTTCACATCATAGGCTACACTGTGCTTTTCATTAGTGTTATGGACATTAGAAAAAGTTATTTTTCCTTGGAATTGCACCTACTGTAGTGCTTCCAAACCATCACTAACGGATAATAAAAGGATAATAGTAAAACAAAACAAAAATAAACAACAAAATAAAAATTCCTTATTTTTCAATACGAAAAAAAAAATCGATTTACAAGTACTAAAGTTTTTGTCATAAGTAGGCTAACAAATAACCAAAACATTTGCCACAGCAATTATAACGCAGGACAAATTCAATATCACCAATGGCTATCACAGGGTTGTTTTCAGTTCCATCAGAAAATATTGTTAGAGTAACTAAATTACATTAGCAATGGTCATTCAGGTCAACTTGCAGCATGTGTAACTTAGTCCACGATATACGTGAAGAACAAATGCCGAATCATTTTTACTGAGGTAACATTAGGCTACTGTCTCAATTACGTTTCAAATTGACATAATGGGCGTGCTAATGTTGTTTTCCTCAGCGTCTCAGCATAATGACAGAGCATACGTCCATGTGAGCTAACGTTATGTTACTTTGCACAAACATGCATAACTTTGTTCGACTGTCATGAATATATGAAATGTCCATTGACATCAAGTACAAGTTAGCCAAGCATAGATGAATCTTACCTGTCCAGGAGGAAATTAGCAACGTTGGTGTCTGTGTTCAAATTCTTCTCCGTTTTCAGCAGTCTCCATCTTTCAAAAGCATCTCCAATACAAATTCTGGTTTTATTTCGGACTTTGTCGAATTTCTGAATTATAACGAGGTCTTTTTGATTTAGTAACATTAGACATTTTTATCCGACTGGAGTTAGGGTAGGTTACAGCAAAGCTGGCAACACGGATCCCGAAACACTACTGACTTCGTGATTGGTAGATAGGTGGAGGGAGGCGCGTCAGGCCAAAACACAAAATGACAACATCAACATCAGTTGAGGGCTGCAAGTCCACTTTTTAAATGACAATATCCTGGCCGGACTACTTTTGTCAGTGATATAAGTATTTGAAATGAACTTGATTTCTTAATGTCTAGTGACACATCAGGGCCATTTTATGATTAATTGAAATAGATTTCTTACATACAGCTCCTTTAACTGAAACTGGGCAGTGCTTGTTATTTCCCACCATGAATTGCATATGGCTGGATCAAGAGAGAAAATGTTGAAATTAGATGTTATTTTATGTGTTTTGTAGTAAGATGAAAAAAAAATTAAATTTATCAAATTTAACATGCTAGTGTGTGGGCTATTCTTAGCTAATAGGCTGACTACACATAATGATTCAGTCACATAACTCATGAAGTTGAATAGAATAAAAGAACATATTGGATGGATGGATGGATGAATGATTTGGATGAATCGATCGTGTCAGGGAACCTCACAAAATTTACTTTGAGACTACTTAATTGGGTCACTTAAAAATTACTTAAAGGTGTTCTAAGTGATGTCACGCGTTTTTAGGCCAAAACATTTTTTGTCACATACAGCAAACATCTCCTCACTATCCGCTAGCTGCCTGTCCCCTGAACACACTGTAAAAAAACGCGGCCTCTGTAGTCGCCACAAGCTCAGAAAACGGCAATAAAAACAAACTGGTGCAGCCTGGACCACGAAACATAATAAACATGCTCCAGCCAATAACCAACAAGAATGATTTTAAATGCGCGTTCATGTTTCTGGAAGCACGGAGGGGAGGGGGAGGGTCTAGCTAGTCTCTGTTTTGTTTGACAACACTTCGAACATCAACAGGAAGTTACTCCACCCAGGATCACTTAGAGCACCTTTAATTTCATCATATTGAAGTTACATAAATTATATTTGTGTAACTTAATTGATTCACGTGGGACCGATGCACACTATTAAATCATGTAAATTCAACACTTTTTTTTCAGTGTGTGACTTTATTTCTGAAAAATTGACATGTTGTTTCTCTAAATTTGACTATATCTCGCAGTATATCTTACAGTGTGACTTTATAACATATTTGTAACTTTTCCTTGCAACTACTGTTTATATTATTGTTGAGATTGCCCTTATATCCATTTTAAATCAGTAGAAATAAATGAGACGTAAATGTGAGATAAATTGTCCCACTACTTCTATAACCACCTTTACTTCACTATTCTGAGCACTGAAGTGAATTAAAGCGGTTCAATCGATACCAACGCTGTAATGCTTTAAATTAGAGTGTGGTATTCTGGCTCGTATTACGTAGAGGTCACTCCTCCCCTAAGGACAGAACCTGCTCTCTCCTTTCTGGCCCTCTCCTTCACCTGAACATGGGAATTCTGGGGGAAGAGGTTAACTCAGATTTGTCCCATCAGTGCCTCAGTTAATGGATGTGTTGTGTGCTCTGTTACAGGAGAGGAGGGGGCTGGGAAGCTCACATCAATGATTCATAACAGGTGTTCTACTTCAACAGACAGCAGATACAGAATTGTGTTGGTTTGTGGTTGGTAATATGTATTTAAGTGGATGTGTGTGTGTGCATGTGCAAATAGTATTATCAATCTTGTTCCCATATGTGTGTTTTGTTTAGGCCCTGCTGTGTGTTGCTCTGAATACTCTCTCTCACGAGACTGGCGCTGCAGTGCGGACAGTGTCCCAGTGACGCAATGTGCTTATGTTTGATGTATGTAGTCGTGGTGTGAATCAGAAGAAATGTATTTGTTTTTTTATTTTTCTCAATAATATATCCTGTACGTATAGGGCTTCTGTGGACACATAGCACACTAGCCACTAGCCACCACCCTTATGAAACTTCTTTTCTATTTAGGACTCCTCGTTCCAATGCAAAAACACACCTCAAAGTCTGTTTCCAAAGAAAACATTCAATAGTGGAACAGTTTTGTTTTTACTAACACCACAAACCCAGCAAGATCTCCAGAATTCATTCATTTCTTCTCTGTACTGTAATTCTGCCAAATTTGTCATTTTTCCATGGCAGGAAAATTATTTTTTGATTTACAATCGACCGAGCAATGCATTTTATCTGCCTCTGCTCTGATATGGTGTGCGGAGCATATGTTCATCATTGCATCCGCCATAAATCAAACACAGATAGAGAGTGCCATAAGGACAGAGAGAGACACAGAGGCATCACTCCATGACTGAGATATTGTAATACAGGGGTTTTCAAACTTTTTAATGCCATGGACACTCCAAAATGATGATGCTTGGGTAGGGAACCCCCATCTTAAAGTATGAAGTCAGGTCAGGTGCATATACTCATGTGTGTATTGTGTATTTACATATACACACAAATATATATACACCGATCGGGCATAACATTATGACCACTGATAGGTGGAGTGAATAACACTGATTATCTCTTCATCACGGCACCTGTTAGTGGGTGGGATATATTAGGCAGCAAGTGAACATTTTGTCCTCAAAGTTGTTGTGTTAGAAGCAGGCAAGTGTAAGGATTTGAGCGAGTTTGACAAGGGCCAAATTGTGATGGCTAGACGACTGGGTAAGAGCATCTCCAAAACTGCAGCTCTTGTGGGGTGTTCCCGGTCTGCAGTGGTCAGTATCTATCAAATGTAGTCCAAAGAAGGAACAGTGGTGAACCGGTGACAGGGTCATGGGCGGCCGAGGCTCATTGATGCTCGTGGGGAGTGAAGGCTGGCCCGTGTGGTCCAATCCAACAGACGAGCGACTGTAGCTCAAATTGCTCAAGAAGTTAATGCTGGTTCTGATAGAAAGGTGTCAGAATACACAGTGCATCGCAGTTTGTTGTGTATGGGACTGCATAGCTGCAGACCAGTCAGGGTGCCCATGCTGACCCCTGTCAAGCTCTGAAAGCATCAACAGTGGGCACGTGAGCATCAGAACTGGACCACGGAGCAATGGAAGAAGGTGGCCTGGTCTGATCAATCACATTTTCTTTTACATCACGTGGATGGCCGGGTGCATGTGTCGCTTACCTGGAGAACACATGGCACCAGGATGCACTATGGGAAGATGGCAAGCCGGCAGAGGCAGTGTGATGCTTTGGGCAATGTTCTGCTGGGAAACCTTGGGTCCTGCCATCCATGTGGATGTTACTTTGACACATACCACCTACCTAAGCATTATTGCAGACCATGTACACCCTTTCATGGAAATTGTATTCCCTGGTGGCTGTGGCCTGTTTCAGCAGGATAATGCGCCCTGCCACAAAGCAAAAATGGTTCAGGAATGATTCGAGGAGCACAACAATGAGTTTGAGGTGTCGGCTTGGCCTCCAAATTCCCCAGGTCTCAATCCAATCGAGCATCGTTCATTTACACAACAACGGCGTTTTGGGCGCCTCTAAATGCAAACTTTGGAAAATGTGTTTTAAAGTGAATGTTTGTGAAAAAAATTAATTTGTGAAATCAGTGATGTCATACGCATGTGTATTACGTGTTCAGTCTATACTGTAGGTGCGAAGTGTTTCTTTACAAAGTGACATCGCCAACTATTGGCCTGGCATGCATAATTCAGCATTTTTAACCGCTTTCACTGATCCGTGTGAATGGGATTGTTTTGACAGTGTTGTCACCTATACACAAGAAACGCAAAGGAAAATTTCTGTTTTTAGTACATCTTTGTCATGTAAACGTACCCTTCAATTTTGAAATATATTTTGTTTTATTTTTTCTGTGTAGCCCCCTGGGGCTCCATGAAACTCCTTTTATCTGTCTTTTTTTAGTACATTTCTTAATAAGTTTCTCTTTTAGTCCCCTATTTTCTTTGTGACATTTCTGTTACCTTTTTCTTTTTCTGTCTTATGTTTTCCTCTCCATTTCCCCATTTCCTCCTCTATATTTGGCCTGAGCCTCCATTCTCGTTCTCAATCTCAAAGAGGAGTGCAATAGTGGGGTGCCTCGTTTGGAAAGATGAGCTGATGCACAGGATGCAGGAGAACATCGCCTCGCTGGCAGTCATATTTTTGACTCCTTATAGCCTGGGCACACAATCAGATGGCTCTCCCTCTGCCTAGTCAACATTGATTTATCAGGGAACCTTTGTGGGTGATCATTATTCCACAGGGTTCCTCCGGCAGCTGATAAGGACCATCAGGACCATCAATCCCAAAGGCTCATACGCTTGTAGATTAGAGAACAATCATAGAGGCAGGTTTGGCCCCATTTTTGCTGCCTCGGCTGCAAGTGGAGCCTGATTCCTCATGGGACTGCAGACATGGACTATGACTGTACATCCCCACTGCAGAAGCTATTGCTTTAACCTGCCATATCGGGTGCAAAAATGGTCTTGGTTGTCATGGATTACTGGTACAACTGACAGCAAGATGGTTTGCAAGGACACAAATTGTGGTTATTTAAAGAAACATTCTGGGTTCGGTGTATGTTAAGCTCAGTCTTGTGGCATAATGATTACCACAAAAATAATTTTGACGCATACCTCCTTTTATGGGTTATAGTGAGGTACTTGAAATGGAAGTGAATTGGGACAATCCATAAATGTTAAATTACTGTTTCAATAGTAAAGCCACAAGATGTAAAGAATATGCATGTTTACATGATTTTAGTGTAAAAAATCGCTTACTATTCACATTCTGTGTAAAGGTAAATCCAATTTTACATGACAACACCCTAAATTCTAAAGGCTAATTCTATTGGTCAAATAATTAACCAATTTTATTTGTCATTACTTCAGATAGGTAATTCTGATACAAAAAACGCGTTCCCTTAGCTGGACTGAGTGGCAAAAGAACCTGCTATATGACTGGATTTAATAGGGGAAACTGTGAAAACATGAGTAAAACTAACGAATTACACTAAAGGTTGGAATTGAATGTGTTCCTTACAACTTATCAAATAAACCTAATCCATGGATATTGACATGCAGCCAGGAGTCGTGTTTCATGACATTTATATGTGCCTGATTTCGACGGTGGGGAAATACATAAAGCAAATCTACATGTGAATATTTTATATAACTACAATATAGGTAGGTTTAAATCCACGTAATCACTTATTTCAATGTTATATCGTCATATTGTCCAGCCCTAAAACATATATAGTTTTATAGTATAGTTTTTGTAAGTGTTGTTTATTGAAAAACACCCAAATATGCAGAATATAAGATGGAAAATATTTAATTGATGAGTTGTCAACATAATATATAACAATACAATATATACGGTATGATTTTACCTCAAAATCCAACAATTTGACACAAAATGTTAACTGCAAATCCATGTTTCTCTGCCTGGAGTCCAGCTGTTTCTGTGAATTGCAGTGATCAATTTGCTTCTTTTTTCTGTTGCTTTCTGCAGTTTTTAAATATATACCTCAGGTTTTGTGTCAAAGCTATATGTACAGTCGATCACAAAGCTCTTTCCCGTTTTGGATGTGTTTTGTGTGTTTTTCGCGGCATTCACGCTGAAAACCAATGCTGCCACTCAGTCTTCGTGCCACTCAGTGGGCGTGACTGCAGTCGTAACGTCGACGGTGACGTCACGTGCATACCCTCTATAGGTGCATATTACTAACGCGCACTTTAAATAACAACAACATTGACATTAGACCAGATTTTTATTGGTCAATGGTGCAGTTGTTTTCAGTTGCCTCAAAATAGCAACACGCCAACAATGCACCTGAACACACCTCGTTTTCAGACCAGCACGCTCATGGGCAAACAGATGGGCGCGAGTGCATTTGCTGTTTAAACAATGTGGCGCTGGACATGAAAATGCTAACTGCGTCAGGTTAAAACTAGCAAAAAACACTTGCGTCACGCCTGGCGTCGCATTGCGCCAGGTGTATGATAGGGCCCTAAAACCCTAAAGTGACCGTAAAAATAATGAGAACAGCTCAAATAATATGTAAATTCTAATTAATAACTCAAAGTTATTAACAGAAAACAGAAAAAAAAAGTGCTTTGAGAAAATTACAAGCCACACATTTTTTTTGCTGTACAAAAACAGGCCCCATTTACTTCCATTGTAAGTACTTCACTGTAACTGTTTTTTCTTTCTTTTTTCCTTTTTTTCTTTTTCTTAAGATAGCGAGTGACTGTCATGATCACCAGTTGGAGTGCCCTATTTAGCCACTTGAGGGCACTCCAACACGGACTACTTCTCACCACACTTTTGAACTACAATTCCCATAACCCACTTCCCGGATTCATTATCCCGTTCATTGCACCCAGCTGTTTTGTGTTTGTTCATTAGTGTCTGTCTATTTATACCTGGTTTGTTTCTGCTTTTGTGATGGTGTTTTCATGGATGTTTCTGGGTTTTTTTTTTTTTTTTTTTTTTTTGGGTATGGACTGTCTCTGTGGATTTTGACCCTTGCCTGTTTGTGGATTACGTTTCTGGATTACCCCATTAAAGATGCACATGGATCTTACCTTCTCGTCTCTGTGCCATTCCGTGACAGTGACAGGCTGAAATTATTTTTTTTTGTGGAAATCAACATTGTGCCAGAAGTGCTGAGCTTAACTTGTACTGAATTTGGAATATTCCTTTAAGACTTTGAGACAGACAACTGAGTCTGCCCACAATATTACCACTGACGTATTTTTTTTTTTTTCCTTTTGCAAAAAAGCAGCATGACAGAATATTAATGCCGCTATTTACCCATGATCAGATGGTCAATCCCAAGACGGTCCCTTACAATTATAAGATCAACATGACCACATGTCTGGTATTCACTCAGTGCACTAATTTGTCATCTTCCTCATTTCTGCATGAGGAGGCGTGACACAGGACAGCTCGGAGGGGATTTAAAAATGTTTGCCTGACAAGCAAAGCCATTTTGTCATCAACGTTTGTCTTCATCTGCCACCTCAAAGTGAACAAACAGTGAGAGCAGGCCATTATTTATTCAAAAGGCTTGAGGTGTAAAACTAGCTCGAGCTGTTTTATATTTTAAAAACACATTGCTTTGATTTCTTACAGCTGTAAGTCTTGTGTTTGCCACGACTGATGGCTCAGTGCAAGATTATAAAACAAATTTTACAAGAATACAAAAGAAATAATACAACAAACTTGTTCCTCAGAGTATTCTTTCATGTATAAACAGTGATGATTGCTTTTAATGATTTATTCACGTGTACTGAGTCACTTTCTTTTTTTTTTTTTGCCAGACAGATCTTTCTTTCTCATCCAAAGAAATGTGATCATAAAGTTTATATTTCAGAAAGATTGAAACTGCATTTGTGTGTTATCTCTTTTTCAATTATCTCTCCAGCTTCTGTCTATCATTTAGCATTTAAAACTCTTTATCTAACGCATTGAAACTTCTGGGCGTTCCATAATAATTCAATGAACACGTAATCAAATAAGTATTAGTGAGAAAGTGTGATGAGGCATGTTTTTCCATGTTAGCAATGAAAAATGTTTTGGGGATAAGCAAGCTATGAGTATAAATGTGCAGTAGATAATTAATTCAGTTTTCCAATTAAAGTTCTCTGTGGGAGTTTTCCCCCTCAGGGATTTACAAGCTTTAAATGAAGTAGGTAGTGAAGTGTAACTACATCTGATGAAAGGTTTGAAGTCTTTTATAAGTGAGAGTGCTGCTGACAAATATCTAATTACTCTATATTTTATTAGCAATAGCATATTTTTAGGTATAAAACATTAAGTAAATTGTTAAAAATGATTGTAAATGATTTTAAAGATTGAGGGTTTTTAAATAGTTTTTTAATAATGTTCCTTTTGCATTAAATATTAAATAAATGATTATGATGCTGATGATGATTTTTGTTGTTGTAAATCTTTATTGCTATTTCAATATTTCCAGTTGAAATAATTTTAAAACCTTCCTTTTTTTCAACTCACTTTCAATGCATATCACTTTCTCTTCAGCCTCTTAAATGCATCACATTTACATTCTGAAGGACTAGAAAGTGTGACCCACTTTTCTAGGTCGCACAGCATTTCAACACTGACTCTCATATGGTGTCTGGAATACTGTGTCACTTGTTCACAACATTATGACCCATTATATGAGAATGTTGTGGCTGATTCATTCTTTCAAACCAAGGTTTGGCCTTTTTTGGATTTAATGAAGCATACCATAACACGGTCTTTTAGATCTGCATCGACCTTTAATGCTTTAATGGGCTACATCTGTGTCAGCATTATAATGGATTACTTGAAAAACTTCAAAACAGATACATAATTGGCATGCTGTCCATGATTGACAGCTCTAAATACCTCCCTTGATGGTATAATTAGGCAAAGCAGTTCACTAAACAGTATTAAAATCAAGTAACCAAGATTCTATACACAATATTGATAGTTACTTTAACAAAAGTAGTTTGAAATAAAGCCACAGCAGAATTAACCACTGATCGTATCCAAGCAACATACATTAGTGGTGTTTCATTCCTGAATAAATCAGTTTGGAAATGAATCGGTTGAGTAACTGATCCAATGACTCATTCATAAAGTCAGTCCCACCTTTGAATGAATCAGTGTTCAAATATTCACTCATAAAGTCAGTGGCTTCTTCCCTTCTATATAGTAGGTGAAAAAACTTATGAAAAAAGCAATATGTCAGAATTCACAGTAATTAAAATATGTAGAAATCACATACAATTACTTACAATTACAATTATTTTTGATGAAATCCGAGAGCTGTCTGACTCCTCCATACACAACAATTTAACCACCACTTTTAAAGGTCCAGAAAGGTACTACTGACGTCGTTAAAATAGACGTGGCTGCAGTGGTTCAACCTTTATGTTATGAAGCGACGAGAATACTTATTGTGCGCAAAACACAACAAAAATAACGACTTTATTCAACAATATCTTCTCTTCTATCATTCTCCTATGCTTTTTACGTCCAGCATTTCCAGGTTCTACTTCAGAATGCCGGCTCAGTATTGGCAGACGCTGTTCACGTGAGCAGCACGACGTATGACACTGACGCATGATCTGGCCAATAATGACACAAGTATGGCTCTGCTCTTGCTCAGATTTAGCATTTTTAAGCTGATTTTAGTACAGCCCGTTCTCTGGTTAGATGTTTTCGTGGATCTGTGTGAATGGGGATCATTTTGACAATGGTGTCCCAAATGACAAAGGCTACTATACATTATGAACTTACTCTGGCACTTGAGATCACTGTCCTACAGAGTTTAGCTCCAACCCTGAACAAACTCAGCTGCTTAACTTTCTTGTAATCCTGAAGACCTTGATTATCTTGTTAGGGTTGGAGCTAAACTAAGTTGAGAATCTCTGCACTATGTACTCAACTGTCAAGTTAATTAATTTTATAAGGTCTTTTTATCATCCAACATCGGGGTCTGTTAGCCCCTTGACCTTAGCTAATTTTGGGAATTTTCAGTGTAATCACACTATGTGGCATAGAATAGTGCATAAGTGCAAATTGGGACACACCTATCATTTTTAACTGTCGCAAAGTAATTATTTAAAAGAAAGGTGAGTTATTGTAAACGGCGTGTCAAACAACAAAAAATGTAGGGCGGGATTTGATTTTGTCCGTCGGGAATGGATTGAATAATTGTGGTTTGCTATTGCTGTGATCTCATGTGAGTGACAGATTGTCCCGCCCTTGCACCAGTAAACATATATTTCATAAAAATATAACAAAATAATTGTTGACTTTGATTTCATGGTGACTTTAACTGTGGTTTTGTTTCATCTTTATCCTTGGAAAGTTGCTTTTGTAAGGATAAATGTTCCATTCATTGGGAATAGATATCTTTCATCTTAGAATTATTCATTTCCCTGATGACTCTATATTTAGCTATTTATGTATTTGTTGGTATGCTGTTTTTACCCTCAGTCCATCCTGCCGCACTTTGTTAGTCATTTGATAAATAATTCATTTATGCAACATGTATATGTGTTGAAGCAAGTCAATTGAATTTTCCTCCTCAAGGGCAAAGGCTCAGCAGACTTTCTTCAGTGCTGAATCCAGGCGAATTCATTTCTGTGATGGCAGTAAAAGCAAATAAACAGATGGATGTTGGTGGTGATCGTGAGTGGAGTAGTAACAAGGGGAGAGGGGCCTTCACAGTTGGTTATCGAGTAAGAAGAAGTTGTCAAGGTGTCTGTAGGAATCTAATGTGCAATGACTTTCTGTATAATTTACCAAAAATCTAAGCCAACTTCCTGTTATTGTACCCCAAAGGAACATTTGTACCATGGCCCAGTTTCTATAAAACAAACTAAGCAAAAATAAAAAAATGAATAGGGTTACATGTAGTTCAATATGTTGGAATGCAATTGCAATCAGGATTACATACACTTAAGAATTTGTGTGACTGCTGTGTGAAAAAGCGTCTCATCCCGAAAGTAATTTACTTTCAAATATGAGCTCAGTTCATCAGTGTATGAAATTCACAATTGACATTATGCTTCATTCGCTTTCGCATCAGGGAGTTGTATGTTAAATGAGAGCTTTGCAAAGTATGGATTGAACATGTCTGTATCCATGCTGTCAGCATACTGTATGTCTACTGTAAACTCTGATACTATCTGCTATCTGCTTTTACAAACACCGAATTTGTTAATTCATGTTTATATGGAAGTGCAGTTCATGAAATGGAGAGATGCTTTGTTGACCAAGCTTGCTCCATATTGCTTTAGATCTATTAAATTACAAATAACTGAATATAATCATGTATAACCATGTAAACAGGCATTAAAGGTGCCCTAGAATTAAAAATTGAATTTATCTTGGCATAGTTAAATAACAGTTCAGTACATGGAAATGACATACAGTGAGTCTCAAACTCCATTGTTTCCTCCTTCTTATATAAATATCATTTGTTTAAAAGACCTCCGAAGAACAGGCGAATCTCAACATAACACCGACTGTTACGTAACAGTCGGGATCATTAATATGTACGCCCCCAATATTTGCATATGCCAGCCCATGTTCAAGGCATTACACAAGCCAGTATTAATGTCTAAATCTGTGCACAGCTGAATCATCAGACTAGGTAAGCAAGCAAGGACAACAGCGAAAAATGGCAGATGGAGCAATAATAACTGACATGATCCATGATATCATGTTATTTTTAGTTATATTTGTAAATTGTCTTTCTAAATGTTTCGTTAGCATGTTGCTAATGTACTGTTAAATGTGGTTAAAGTTACCATTGTTTATTACTATATTCACGGAGACAAGAGCCGTCGCTATTTTCATTTTTAAACACTTGCAGTCTGTATAATGCATAAACACAACTTCATTCTTTATAAACTTCTCCAACAGTGTATATTGTTAGCTTTAGCCACGGAGCACTATCAAACTCCTTCAGAATCAAATGTAAACATCCAAATAAATACCATACTTACACGATTAGACATGTTGCATGACGAACACTTTGTAAAGATCCATTTTGAGGGTTATATTAGCTGTGTGAACTTTGTTTATGCTGTTTAAGGCAAGCGTGAGCTCCGTGGGCGGGGAGCATGAGATTTAAAGGGGCCGCGCAGCCTGAATTGGTGCATAGTTAATGATGCCCCAAAATAGGCAGTTAAAAAAATGTATTTAAAAAAATCTATGGGGTATTTTGAGCTGAAACTTCACAGACACATTCAGGGGACACCTTAGACTTATATTACATCTTGTAAAAAAAACGTTCGATGGCACCTTTAAAAATGTTTATAAATGGTATGAATTAATACAAATAATTAAAGGAATATTCCATTTAATTTCAATTTAGTATAAAGAAAAGTGATATTTAGTATCACTTTTCAATTTAGTCTTTTAAATAAGTGCTTATAATACTAAAGTTTAATCAGGCATGCATTTTAGAATAACAATTTGTCTTTTTTGTTTTAAACATGTTGGCATTTAATGAAAAATATTCTATGGTATGAAATGTTTAGAAAACACAGAAAACAATTTCATACTTGTCAACAAATACAAAATGATGATCTCAGGATTTTCTTTAGCTGTCTGTAGAAGGAAAAATAGTTTCACCTCCATGAAGGTCTTTTTTTTATTATTCCTCCATGTTGCCCATGAATATCTCTGGAGCTCTCTTAAATGTTGTCACTTTATCTTTTGCAGTGGGTTGTGTCATTTTTATTAAACGGCAGTAACAAGACCCACTTTTACAAGATTATAGGAAATATTGTTTTTTTTTTTGTGCCGTTTCATTTCTTGGTGTTTGTCTTTACCTGCAGAGATAGAATAAATGGTGCACTTTAAGGCAGTTATCTTCTCATCATCTTATCATTTAATTTTAAATTAAACTTTATAAATAATTTTATTGCTGCAGAAAGATGATTGCGTAATATCTGGCTTCATGTAAAGTCTTCCATTCTTCTATTCTACTGATGGGATCTTTTATTCTGATCTAATTTGGAAGGAGTACACATTAGAAACTGTTATGTTTGTAAAATATATGTGATTGAGGTGTACTGAATTTCTGCTGAAGTTTTTAATTTTAATATATTAATGGAAGGTTTTTTTGGGTGGGGTAATTTCCCTTTTTAATGAAGCCGGCTTGAATCAAATTAGACCTGATCTATGAGGTAATGACAGCATCCATATGTTACATTTTGTTTTATGTAGCCTGTTTTCCAACTCTAAGTGTCACTTAGTGTTTATGGTGTGTGTGATAGTTGTGAAATGGGACGTTAAGTAGCTTATGTCAAACCAAACCATGACTTTTCAGTCACAGGGCTCCATTCAATACAGAAATCTTAAAATGACCTTATGAAATATGCAAGATAGATTCTCTATTGAAACTTGAAACTCCTTGATGGAAGCTTGACCTTTGTTATGAATGGTGAATGTGAATCAATAACTATGTGGTCACATTTATGAGACTATTGTTGAATTGATCTTAATATACTTTAATTGTTTCCAATTTCTGTGCTTTTATCTCTTAGCTTTTTAGGTCTCATTAAAAATGGAAGAAGTCACTCTCTGTCCAGCCAAGATAATGCCACTGTTTGTGAAGTTTGGGTGCTCTCACCTTGTTCCCAATATTGTGTGAAGACTGTAGCATAGGTTTATCATCTCCCCTGCAGTGCAAGCACTTCGATGCCATCTCAAGGTCATTTGTGGAGCTGCTGTCAAACTGAATTCTTCAAGCCAACCTGGCTTCATTTCCTAATTAAACAGATAAAAACTAAATAGTTAATGCATTTTTGTTGCTTCCTTATAGGTTCTCAGAGGACCAAATACATTTCAAATAAACTTCAAATGAAACAAAGTAATTATCAATGACATTCATTCATACTTCTGTTATCTTTTGTCACAAACTATTAGGCAGTGCATATTTACCCTTTGAGATGGTGTTAATGATCTTATTTTAATGAGTAAGAATACAACATAATTGAAAATGTATGAACATTAGACCTTTGGGCAATGCATCCACAGTCTTTTGAGAATAAAACAGGGATGATGATGCAATTCTGCCACTTTCAAAAGCAAGAAAATACAGCATCAAATCCTCACTATGTCTCTAATACTGATATCATTCATACAGTAATATGAAAAAAGGAGATGGGTCATGTCTGACAGGCGCCCAGACCTTGCAGTGTTCAACAGGTAGTGAGTCCCAGCAACAGAACAATGCAACGTCATCATTTTGAGTTTTTTGCTTCTAAATTTCCATTTAGCAGAAGGTTTTCAACCAAAGCTGCTTATTATAAGTAACTGTAGGGAGCTGGTTGTCCTGTACCTTTCATTCCAAACAGTTATGAACTCTATGTTCTGAACTATGTAAAAATGGGATGGCATGAATACAAAGAAGTCTATCATGTAATTTATACATAACAGGTGCAGCCAGTGCTGGGTACAAATTGTAGTGGGTTACAGATTCCAAATTACATGACATGTAAAGTAATCCATTACATTACACATTTAAGGTAGCCTTATATAATCTGACTACTTTTTGATTACTTTTGACCAAACTCATTTATTTAAAGAGAAAGACAATATATTCCATTCTTTGTCAACAAGATGAAGTGCATTAAAGGATTAGTTCAAATTTCCTGATAATTTACTCACCCCCATGTCATCCAAGATGTTTATGTCTTTCTTTCTTCAGTTGAAAAGAAATGAAGGTTTTTGAGGAAAACATTCCAGGATTTTTCTCCATATAGTGGACTTCAACGGCCACTAATGGGTCCAAATTGCAGTTTCATTGCAGCTTCAAAGAGCTCTACACGATCCCAGCCGAGGCAAAAGGGTCTTATCTAGTGAATCGATTGGTCATTTTCTAAAATAAAAAAAAAAAAATTATATACTTTTTAACCACAAATGCTCGTCTTGCACTAGCTCTGCGATGCACCACGCATTACGTAATCACGTTGGAAAGGTCATGCGTGATGTAAGTGGAAGTACAGAGCAAGTGTTTACAAAAAGAACGTGCAGACTAAGGGGCCGTTCACACAGAACGCGTCTTTGCGTCTAAAAACACGAGACGCAGCGCTCAGGAGTGGTTTTAAAAAAAGCGCAGCATAGAACGCGAAAGTCTCGAGACGCGCCTTTGAGACATGATGCAATAATGACAATAACGGAAATAATAGAAATAGGCAAACTGCAGAATTTACAGATACAAGTTTTGACATGGAAAAAAGAAAATAAGATCATAATGAGCGCCTCCTCCGCCATGTTGCCTTATATAAAACGGTTGTCATGCCAACTCGCAACGCTTGCCCCGCCTCCGAGTTCTTCTGATTGGAACTGTTTTGGAACTGACATTGATGAGCGGCGCTGTGTGTAAAAGTTGAAATTCTTTTAACTTGACACGGCATCTTAAAAACGCGGCGCTCATGTGCAAGACACTGCAAAAGACGCGAGACGCGAGCGTAACGGTCATGCACGTCCGTCAAGCGCGTGTTTACATAGAAAAACAATGGGAAAGTAGCACATTGGAATAGAAAAACGTGTTCTGTGTGAAAGCCCCTAAGTCAAATGGCCTTTACAAAAAAAAAAAAAAAAAGGTATAACAATGATGTCGGCTGATTTTGAAGTTGGAGGAGAAAATGAGATTTTTCGCCCTCCCGCGGTACTTCCGCCTACGTCACGCATGACCTTTCTAACGTGATTATGTAATGCGTTGCGTAGTCTGAATTACATGTATTTTAAAAACATAATATCATCTAATTACAGTGTTTAATTTTTGGAATCTGATTATGTAATCCAGATTACATGTAATCAGTTACTATCCAGCACTATTTGGAGGAAGCATAAAGAAGAACATGTTGGATATGGGAGTGATGTAACATGAGGTGTGTTGTAACTCAGTTATATTTTGTGGTAAGAAAGTAAAAAAAATCTGGTTTACAATATGATCATTTTGCTGAATCAAAAATGAAAGAGCTGGTATCAAAATGCTGTCAATTTGTCAACTACTGCAATTTATAGCAAATAAATATGGAAATGTTATATCGAATTTGCAAAATACACAGAGCTGGAACAAAAACAACACGTTTTCCTTTACCTGTTCTTTCCATCAGGTTATAAACCTCAAGAATGAACAGCAGAAATGTGTGCATTATGTCTCTGTCTGCTAATAGTGATACATTACTGATCTATTTTTAACTCCACCCTACACCACTCTCTCTGACACACCTGCCAGATCTCTAAAGGAGGGAAAACATTCTGGAGCAGATCGGCTGTACCACTCCAGCCGTTCGATAGCTGCAGGGCAGCGCGCCCATCTCAGATCTTATCATCTTATTGCAACCGAAAATATTTTTTTTTCTCGCGTGTTTTGACAAGAAACACGCAATTGAAGGGGGACTCCATTTTTAAGACGGTTATAAATCTGTCCGGGTGCATTCGGAAAGGACTTTAAATGCAACACACCCTTAGGCGCGCGGCGGAGAGCGCCTGTTACGCACGAGGCGAGCGCGAGACTGGGGAATTTCTGAACAAATCAGTTCAATTGTTTAACTTAAAAAAATACGACAGTGGCTTTTGGAACGAGCATTTCACCTGATGGATCTTCAGGAAACTCTGCTGCGGTGGCAATGGGGCTGTCACATCCCAGCAGGACCGAGAAGAGATAACTGGGGCAACTGAAAATTTCGTTGTTTTCCCTCAGAATTAGTGTGTTCAGCATACTACATGAGACCAACGATAACCATAACTCCAACCGAGAAAATTTCAAAACACTGGCATTATAAGCACCCCGAGACTTTGCGAATTGCAAAACACAGTCTTTGAGGAGGTGAGTAGATTTCATAGGATGTCTTTAAAATGGCTATGCAGGTCTATGGAGTGTTTGGAAGACGAAGAACAATCTGGTTATATGGCACCTGTTGTGAAAAGAATTGGTCGTAGATATATAGGCTATTCATGGTCCGTTCTTCATCGAGTGGATTTTTAAAAAAAAAATGAATTTTACATTTAGAAAGTTTGCCTAGTAGTTTTTTGGCCTACATTATAAAACTTTATTACACGGCTTTACGGAATACTTGATTCTTATTAGCCAATCACTTGATAGCGATCAAATTTTTGCGAATATTAATGAGACGCTGAATAACTGACAGCTCGACAGTTAAACCGTTTCATAGCTTTGTGTCACTACAGGTTATCAAGTAAGAGCTCAACAACAATATATTTGTTTGTAGACATATGCCTATAAGCGGGATAATGTTTAAAATGTTGGTTACCCGCTTAACAAAAGTATAACCGACTAACTGTAGTGTCCTACACAAGGCTTGCACGTTAAACTTAAATTTAGCCTATACCCTTTAAATTTTAAATATAAAATGTTTATATAAAAGCAATTCTCAATCTGTTTAAATGGTAGTGGTGGACGGGCGTTCATTACGGTAAGAGCAAGGTGATATTTGAAGGACTAGTGATGTATGGCCCATGTGAGTTATTGCTTGTCACTCCAGTCTCCAGAGGCGAGGGGACGGGAGGCTACAAGCCCGCACTCCTAGCTGTTCGCCTGGGCTGTCCGTGGGAACGCAAACGGCAGTAGTTTTGCGGGGACGTCAGCGTAAAATGCCTTGATACTATAATAAACGATAATGGGTCCGGAAAAGTAAGGTTTAGAACTGCCTTTGCGCACGGTGGATGTGTCCGGCCCGTCTCCAACTAACAGAGCAGAAGAAACGGAGCTGTGCGGAGAGAGTCACTCAGAGGATTCCTTTGTGATGCCCGCTGACTGCGATCTGTGGAGGTAACTGCGAGGTCTTGTAAAGTCTTGTAAAAATCGCTTTAATGCATTAACCAAATACGATGTATTCTAAATAAGGGTGTTTGTTCTTCTTTATCAGAGGCTTTTTGGCTGGTATTGAGGCGAGTGAAGTTCTCAGTGCAGATGGTGAACTGGCCGCTCGGTTCATCTCTGGTGTATTTGAATCATAATTGGGTGTCAGTTTAGTTTTCAGACACCAAATAAGCAATAACTTAAGAAATTGGACCTGTAGCTTTATGAGCTGTAATATTTGACATCTGTTGAAAGATGCTGATTGAGTTGATATTGCAGCAATTTTGCATTTTTTCTTTGTCCGAGCAAAAAAAAAAAAAAAAAAACTGCACATTTTCGCTTTTTTACAGTGCATGATATGCCATAATGCAGTTGTCATTCGGATATTTTACACACTTCTTGGTGCATTACTTTGCATTAGTTATTTTCTTTATGTTTCTATCCTTAACTTCACGTTTTATATTGAAAAAAGATATTTGAACATGACAGAAGGGTTAAACTGTATTTTTGATGTGGCTGTTGTGAACACTAAGTGTTAAGTCCCTGTGGAGCAGCTCTGACATTTCTCTGATGCAACTTCACAATGTCAGATCTTTCCATCCCTCTCTATCTATTTGCCCATCTTTTTAAAGACCATTCATATAAGGTTGCCATTCTAAGCATGGCATTATTTGTGGACTAAACATTCTGCTTTCGCATTTCAGTCAAAAAATCAGCTTCATCTGCATTCTCATCACCTTGTGAAGGTCGTATAATTGTATCTTAGATGCCATTCGGACATATTTTCACTCCCTGAACTGTTCGGAACACTGAATCTCTTTTATTGCTTTGAGGATGAGAACAACAGTTGACCTTGTGAAGGTGCATTTTTATTGTTGGCTCATTATCATCACTGTCCCATGTGTTTCTGTTTGAGGTCATTTAATGAACTAGCTTACATGTCTCCTAGGTAGGTGTGGTGTCTGTCACCAAAATGTCAATGAACCCTCTTTAAGAGGTCCTGGAACAGAGCCAGCAGCAGATGTACAAAACCAAAAAGCCAAGATAGCACCTACTACTCACGACATGGGAAGGTCTCACACTTTTTCCGGTACTGGTCGATGTTGGTCCCATTAAATCCCATGAGTCAGACCAGCTAAAAGGTGTCTGGAAAGAATCCATTAATATAGCATCATATGTTATTTATCATGCCAACAATGGCTGTCACTTCCTTTCCTTCTCTCGCTCTTTCTCTATCTCAGTTTTTTAAACAATTAAATTAACAGTCCTTGCCACACTAAAGGCTTAATGTGATGGCAGTTTCGCTCAATATCAATTTGCTTCAGCATTCACACTGCCTGTGAATTAGACATGGGTCAGATTTAAAGAACTTTAGAAGAGAATGTTTGGTAAGGTTACTCTTGCAACCTCAGAATAATAAACTTCAAAATCTGTTACCAAAGAAACAACGTACAGTACAATCTGGCCTTGAGTATTTGTTATTTGCATGTTTTTTAGCAAGTAAATGCCAAGAAATTGAGGGTCATTTGAACTGACAGCATTTTCCAAATTACTTTATGTTGTTTTTTAAAATGCATTACCTTAAAATATACCATTTACTTCTATTTTGCATTTATATTGAGCTTCATGTACGCTACTGTTCAAAAGTTTTTAATTTATTTTAATTTTTAATTTATTTTACGTTTTTGAAAGACGTCTCTTATGCTCACCAAGACATTTATTTGATGAAAAATACAGTAAATTTGTAAATAAAATACATGTAAAAATACAGTAATATTGTGAAGTATTTTAGAATGTATAACATCTGTTTTAATATATTTTAAAATAGAATTTTCTAAGGAGCTGAATTTTCAGCAGCCATTACTCCAGTCTTCAGTGTCAGTGTTCCTTCAGAAATCAATTTCAGTTCACCCAAAAATGAAATTTCTGTCATTAATTACTTACCCTCATGTTGTTCCAAAAATGTAAGACCTTCGTTCATCTTCACAACACAAATTAAGATATTTTTGATGAAATCCAAGAGGTTTTTTATCTCCCATAAAGAGCAACGAAATTACCACATTCAAGGTCCAGAAAAGTAGTAAAGACATTGTTAAAATAGTCCATGTGACTACAATGGTTCAACCTTGATGTTATGAAGCGAAGACAATATTTTTGGTGCACAAAAACAAAACAAAACAAAAATAATTGTAACTTTATTCAACAATTTCTTCTCTCTCATTCTCCTATGCTGTTCATATTGTAAACACAGTGCAGCACTTCCGGGTTCTACATCAGAACGCCGGCTCATTATTGGCCGACACTGTTCACTGTTCACAATGCATATGTGTGCTGCTGATGCAGGAGCCGGTTAATAATGAGTCGGCGTTCTGATGTAGAACCCAGAAGTGCTACACTATGTTTACAACGTAAACAGCATAGGAGAATGAAGGAAAAGAGAAGAAATTGTTGAATAAAGTCGTTATTTTTGTTTTGTCTTTGCACACAAAGTGTATTCTCATCACTTCATAACATTAAGGTTGAACCACTGTAGTCACGTGGACTATTTTATCAATGTCTTTACTACTTCTCTAGACCTGGAATGTGGTAATTATGTTGCTTTCTCTTGGGGATCAGAAACCTCTCGGATTTCATAAAAAATATCTTAATTTGTGTTCTGAAGATTAACAAAGGTCTTACGGGTGTGGAACGGCATGAGGGTGAGTAATTAATGACAGAAATTTCATTTTTGGGTGAACTAACCCTTTAATATGCTGATTTGCTGCTCAAGTCACACTTATTATTATCAATGCTGAAAATGATTGTGCTGTTAAATATTTTTGTGGAAACCACAATGCAGAGTCTGTTTCCAGGATTCTTTGAAAAATAGAAAGTTCCAAAAAAAAAACCAGCATTTTTAAATAATAGATTTTTCTTGTAACAATGTAAATGTTGTTACTGTCAATTGATTAATTTAATGCATCCTCACTGAATAAAAGAATTAATTACTAATTCCAAACATTTGAATGGTAGTGTATGTTGATATCCACTACACAGGTCAAGTTTTAAAAGTGAGCCAAATGACTCATCAATGGCTCTTTAAAATATTCATGTCTAGCTGCCCTTAGCTGAGCCTAATATCAATCAAACTGCTCCCAAAGCTGCCTTTAGCTAAAGCCCTGTTAATATCTATGGTAATTACAGTAGCACGGAACCCAATTGTACAGCTAGGGTTCGTCCTTGGTGAGCAGCACCACAAATTAGCTGCTTCAACCCCTCTGTCACCTCTTTGTAATTTACCCTTAATTTACATGAAATTCTCTTGATAGTGGCTCTTTTTTGTCTCAGAGGTTTCCCCAGCTTTGTGCTTTCTGGTGTTTTAGATGTGTCTATAGCTATACAAAAACTCTCTCCGGTCAGTCAGCATTTTAACAGAATAACAGGGCTGAAATTATTAAAACAGATCAGACACTCAAGACACATTCAAGCCTTTGCTTGATGCGCTGACAGTGAATCAAACCACTAAGAAAACAAAAACCTAAATCCTGTGGAAAATTTTTCATCTTTTGTCAGGCTGCTAGAAACAGATCCACAGTTTCAGTCCATAAAAAATTGTGCCACTAAATTATTTGGCAACTTATCTACCTTGGCACTGTCATTGTTTTACTAAATAAAAGCCCTGTTGTGCTCACAGGGAAAAAAAAAAAATCAATGGCTTGAACGAATGATCCCTCAGACACACATTTACAGACCACTAGAAAAAAGATACAAATTTAATACAAATATATTAATTAAAACGATCAACATAATAGTTGAAGTAAAAAAAAAAAATGATACTAGTAAGCAATAAAGTACAAGAGTCTGTGCTGTATAGTGAATAAGTCACGGCTGAAGGGAAGCGGAGCAACCCCTTCAGCCGTGACTTATTCACGATACAGCACTAGCCTCGAGTACCTTATTGCTTTTAAAAAAACGGTTACCACACATTACAAATATTAAAGCCAAAAATATGTAACAATGCAACTTTTATGAAGTAAACTTTTACCAAAAGCCTTCCTTCCACCAAAAAAAAATAGTCCCTGAACAGCAACAGAAGTTACATTATTATGCCATTAGATGGCGGCAAAGACTGTCTTTATGAGTGTGTCAGTCAGTAGCGAAGACTTTTACATTGAAAAGACTGAATTGTTGTGAACACAGAACACGATGCAACGCAACTGACAAATGCTTTGACTAGCGCTGTCAGTCATGGGAAAACCCCTTAACTGTTAAAAGGACAAGATAATTAAACAGACTTTTTTTTTTTATTATGAACATAGGACTGACCTGAAGGAAAATGCTAAATCTGAATGCAGGTAATGAATTCGCTCACTCGATCTCTTTCTTACAATACTCTTCTACATAATACAGTAAGTTTCAATGAACAATATCAACTGAGAACAAACAGTTTACGTTGCTAAGAGTGGTTGCTAAGGGTGTTGTGTAGTGATACACAGAACCGTTGGGTGAAGCGGTCATAGCCGTGTTTTGTCATGAATAAAACACAGTTATTGACCAATCAGAATCAAGGAGAGGAACTAACCGTTTTATAAATAATATTTATACATAATATAATATAATATAATATAATATAATATAATATAATATAATATTGATTTAAATATTAAAAAAATATGTAAATATATAACTGTAAAAAATCTGTGAGATTTATATAAAAAGGCAGCGGTGGTTGCCTGAACTTTACCATAAAAAAATGGTAGCAACATTTTTTAATTTTTACAGATTGTACGTAAATTTACAGTTACATACTTCATTAACTAAAATATAAGTATACAATATACCAAATCACTAAAACCAGTTTTATACCTTTATAATATACTGACAACCACCTTAAAACAGTTGGTAAAGAGAAACTCAATGAATTAATGAGGTAAATGCTAATATAATGTGTATACACTGTGTGTGTACATGTGGGAATTTATGTATTTGAATGTTATCCTTAAAAATGAATTTGGTTGAACACACTTATAGTTGTAAATTTATGCCCCCTTACACCACTGTGTATTATACACTGAGGAACCTGTTCGCCTGTGCTCTATCCTCCTTTCTAGGTCTAGTCACTTTCTTTCAGCAACAGACATGAGATCATTACTCACATTCGGTGAGGCTGCAGGCACAGTGGTTGCGTGTTCATCGATTCATCTCAGTTGTTTGTTGTTCCTTTGAAGGGTGAAGATGCCTTTTCACCATGTGAGAGCAGGGCTGCTCTACACAGACAACTTCCTGAGCACCTCTCTCTCTGAAACCAGTGAAGAACAGCTTGCCAACATCTCCACAGAGGAGCTTGGTGGTGAGTGTGTTTCTGTGTGTGTTTTGTTTGCATGGCTGCTATTTGTCTCAATTCTGAACTCTTTCCCATTTCATTCCAAACCTGTATGCTGTAATTATTTTATTAAAGGTGCCATAGAACGTGTTTTCAAAAGATGTAATATAAGTCTAAGGTGTCCCCTGAATGTGTCTGTGAAGTTTCCGCTCAAAATACCCCATAGATTTTTTAAATTAATTTTTTTAACTGCCTATTTTGGGGCATCATTAACTATGCACCGATTCAGGCTGCTTCCCCTTTAAATTCCCGTGTTCCCCGCCCTCAAGCTCGCGACTGCCTTAAACAGCATAAACAAAGTTCACACAGCTAATATAACCCTCAAAATGGATCTTTACAAAGTGTTCGTCATGCAGCATATCAGATCATGTGAGTATAGTATTTATTTGGATGTTTACATTTGATTCTGAATGCGTTTGAGTCTGTGCTCCGTGGCTAAAGCTAACATTACACACTGTTGGAGAGATTTATAAAGAATGAAGTTGTGTTTATGAATTATACAGACTGCAAGTGTTTAAAAAATGAAAATAGCGACGGCTCTTGTCTCCGTGAATACAGTAAGAAACGATGGTAACTTTAACCACATTTAACAGTACATTAGCAACATGCTAACGAAACATTTAGAAAGACAATTTACAAATATCACTAAAAATATCATGTAATCATGGATCATGTCAGTTATTATCGCTCCATCTGCCATTTTTCGCTGTTGTCCTTGCTTGCTTACCTAGTCTGATGATTCAGCTGCGCACAGATCCAGACGTTAATACTAGCTGCCCTTGTCTAATGCCTTGAACATGGGCTGGCATATGCAAATATTGGGGGCGTACACCCCGACTGTTACGTAACAGTCGGTGTTATGTTGAGATTCGCCTGTTCTTCGGAGGTCTTTTAAACAAATGAGATTTACACAAGATGGAGGAAATAATGGAGTTTGAGACTCACTGTATGTCATTTCCATGTACTGAACTCTTGTTATTCAACTATGCCAAGGTAAATTCAATTTTCAATTCTAGGGCACCTTTAAACACACAAGGACAATTTTGCAAATATATTCTGAGTAAAACATCAAAATCTAGGCTGTTTTGTAAAAATCTATTTCTCTGCTGATCTCAAATCTCATTTTCCATTCTGCATATTTTGGTTATAACACATGGAAGAAGCAAATGCCATTTTGGCATCAGTGATGTCATATCTTGGCACAAAGCATCCGGCACATTTTTGAATCTGAATGTGAACATAAATGAGATTACAGTTACAGCAGAGAGGAAACCTGTAGTATGGCTTTAGAAAACTTGGAATATATTGTTTTTGTCCTTTCATTATTAACTGCTGTTTTATAGGGAAAAAATCTAAGCAAATGAGCCTCAGGTTTCACTCTCTTGTGCCTTCAGTGATAAATATTACAAACCCATTACAGTTTCTGCCCCACTACAGTCCAATGCAGCTGTAAGTCTCATTTCCTCATCTAGAATGTCTTGCCGGTCATGTGTTTAGGCACTGCCTTAGGGCAAACAAGAAGAAAATCGATGGTCTGACTGGTGGGTTTGAGGGTATTGACAATACAGTGGTTGATTTGAAGAGATGTTTGAGCTGTGAAACTCTCAGATGGTATTAAAGCTTCCTGCACCTCCTTTGAAAATGATTGTTTTGACAGACCAGGAACCAAGGGATACCCACAATGTAAAACATTCATGAGATGAGGGGTAATAAGTTTAAGTGGCCGTTCAGATGAGGTCTGCATTTGCAGAAAGAAAAAATCTTAAGGGAGACAAATAATAATGACCCACTGACTGGATCAACTTATCAGTTAACTCATATTGAATGAAATCTAGAACCTTCGTCTAAATCGGGTACTAAATGGCATGTAATGCATTAAAGAGATGCATTAAAATGCATTAAAATGTCATGAATTCATAGACAATTAGCCTTGTATGAAAGAGTGGAGAGGATTGGGTTTTTCTAATGGCAGAGGAAAATAAACTGCATGTTCTTCTGAGATTGACATTACTTTGCATAATCTTAAATTTATTATCTATGGTATATTTAAAGCTGCAGTCCGGCATTTTTCCTCTTTGTCGCCATCTCTGTTTGAAACCTGCGATTGCAGTCATATGCGGAATTATTATCTGTACGTGCGTCGTGCCTCGGCACAGCTCGTCAGCGCGAATGAATCTAATGTTTGCTGTCAGTCACCACACCGGTGTGGATACTGCACTTCAGAATTACAGAATGTAGTCTTGAAGTATGACCAAAGTAGGAATTTTCACCGGAAAATGTCATCTGAACAAGTAAGTAACATGTCTGACACTTTTGTTCTGACCAACTGAGGGGAAAAGCATTAACCTACGATAAATCATGCTGCCAATGATGATTAAATCTAATGATCGCTTAGCTTGGATCATGCCAAACCATGCAAATTATTATTGTTGTTATACTTTGTTCTCAAATTGTTAATGTTAACAACATCAGCATTGCGTGACTGTGTATTTAGTGTGTATTAGCGTTACCTGTAGATTTCAATTTCTGTAGCCATTCCACAGTCCAAAGTCTTTTGCTTTTTGATTATGGCTGAATCTCCAATTGTCACTGATGATTGTCATTTGGACCTTTCTGGATTACAATCCGTCATCAAAATGATAAGTTTAATTATTCTAGCTTCTGTGAGAACAGACTATAAATGATCCGCTACAAGCAGCATCCTCACATGATAAAGCCGACTAGCCTGGACTCCTTTCTGTTTACAGACGTGACGTAATGATGCAAAGACGAACTGCTGCATGTTCGAATTTCCCGCAGAAATCTACCAGGTCGCTCTTATTATAAAACATTATTACAAGCTTACCGTTGTGAATTGAGCTAAGGTAAGGAGATAGTTTTGAACACTGGCTGGATATGTACTTGCTCAAAAATTGATTTTGGATCATTTTTAACCAAAAAAAGTTACGGACTGCAGCTTTAACATTGTTAACTCTTATTTCACTCTTTATAGTCTATTTATAAACACATTCTATCTACCACTATCCACGCATTACAATCACGACCTATAGCAAAATCAACATTCAATCATCATCACTCTCTCAGCCCCTTAGCGAGCACTTTAGACAGCATAATGACCTGGCCATGAGAGCAAAGAAATAAAAATGAGCAAACAGGGATTAGATAAGTGCTTTAATACAAGATGAATTCGAATAGGCTACTGTCACAGTTTGAGTTGTGTTTTGTTCTGTTTAGTTGTTCATGTCTAGAGTCTGTTTTCCATTAGTCACATGTTCTTCTTTGTTCAGTGTTTCCCGCTACTCATTTGTATCCTTGGTAACTGATTTGATTAGTGTTTGAGTTCAGGTGTGTCTTGTTAATTTGCTCCTCAGTTCTGTGTATTTAAACACTGTGTTTGTTCAGTTCAGTTGTCAGTTCTCTGTTGCATATATGTTGTTCTGTTCCTGCCTGTTTCTTAAGTCTGTTTTGGAGTTTATTTAATAAATGTACTGCTGCACTTAGATCCTGCATCCTCTACTTTGATTTCAACCACGTGTGACCGCTACATCAAGAGGAAATGTTTTACACTTAGGCCGTGAGTCCACCAAAGCATTTTTAGCCAGCTGAAAATGCTAGGCGCTCTGCTTAAAATGCAAATCTGTGAGCGCTTGAGAGCGCTTCAGCAGCACAGCGTTTTTTTTTTTTTTTTTCAGTTGAGACGCTTTGTTGCTATGATATGGAATTTCCGTGGCACTGTTACTTTTAACTGATTTTGCTGATAATTTGTTTTAGACTAAAAATGTCGACACAATGCTATGCTATGTATGTTCGGAGACCAGCAATATTAATTTCTCATCTATTTTGTCCCGTTCTCTGCTTGTTGATGTCGTTGTACAGCAAGAATGTTGTTACAGTTGGTCGGTGTTGTATTTGTCCCGCCCCTCCTACACTATGATTGGATGGTTGGCTAAAAAGTGACAGTGATGAGCTCAGTGTTTTACTCAAAGTTGAACATTTTTCAACTCGAGGCAACTGATAAAATACGCAGAGCGCTCAGCGCTTGAGCATGAAAAAGACACCGAGCGCCTTGTTATGCTTATGGCATTTAAAAAAACACCGCGCTCCTATTGAAAACAATTGGAAAAGTATGCTAGCCATTAGAAAAAATGCTTTGGTGGACACACAGACTTACTCCGATTTGGACGTTTAGAACTTTATGATAATGAAGTGCTACAAAAGCTCTGACAAGTTTATCCAGCGATCTCATAACATCGTGTTCAACTGACATCTGGGCAAGTGCAGACAGTCTTTCTTGCGCAAGATATAAATATGTGACCTGATCCAGCAAAATGAGTCACAGTGACCCAAATTTCAAAATTGAGATTTTGGTATCAATGGAAAGATGAGACAATAAGCTTTAAAATGATATCCTAGTCATCCTAGTCATCCTTGAATGGTTTTAAAGATATTCCCATTTGAATTATGGTTGTCTGCCTCCTTTTTCCAATTGAAAACCTGAGAAAATCGCTTTTAAAGTTTTTTGCCCGTTTTTTGTTGATATCTTTCAAAATCCATTGCATTTAAAGGGATAAACTATTTATTTTACAGCCTAATTTGACCAAAGACATTTTTATATATATAAATGCTATTAAACCAGGCTGGGGGTGAATTGTTATGACCACAGGAGATGCACGTGTGCATGAGCCGAACGTGTCTTTCCGCGCTCATGGCCAAAGGAGTTTCTTTAAAAGGCTCGCGGGAAATGAAGTATACCCGGGCCTTAACCGCTCTAAATTGTAATGGACTGAAGCTCACATCAGGAGAAATGGGAACACGGGGGCACCGCGATGCGACCGCAAAGGGCACTTTCACTTTCACGATCAAAGTGCATGCCACTGATAAGCATTGTAAATGCAGTATTACACTGTATACACATACCAATTAAACGCGCAGGTCTCCTCTCGTGCGTCCTCCTCACTGGACTTTCGTTTCACTTTCATATATCTCTTTTATAGATGCCATCAATGCTTTTACCTTTCTAGATGTAATTACCGAAATCAAAACAGTTCATAAACTATAAATCTTCACGAAAACTTCAGTCTGAAGGACTGTCTGAAGCGCTAGTCTGACAGGAGGATGGCTGGACCAATCGCGTGCCTGTCAGTCGAAACGGGGCTTCCCATTGATAAAAATCAGCGTTTATGTCAGTGTGTTTACATTTCTAAGCTTTTTGATTGGTTCTATACAACGTGTAACACCATATTTGGAGAGCAGAGACGTTTCAAGGGATACTGGGAAATGCTCATAAGTGACTAGAGGAGTTCCATGTCAAATTTAATAGCCATTTAAATACCTTTACTCAATTATCTGGACTACGAAACTTTGGGAGATTATTTTTGAAAGTCTGTTCTTTGAAATTAGCTCAAAAATCGATTTTTCATTGTTTTTCCACATTATCAGCCCATATCTTAAAATAGAACGTTGCGACTTCCGACTCATTTCGGCAGAGCGGGTCACATATAGAAAATGAAGCGATGGAAACAAATTTAATGAAACTAAAACTGCTAGTAGGTAGTGGCAAATCTTTGTCTTAATATGTGAGTCATTCAATCACTCCTTCAAAACACGGACTCATTCCATTGCTCGGAGATGCACAATGGCTCTGCTGTGGATTTGTTGCGAAACAGCAAAAACAGACATGGTTCTAAGTCTAAAATGAAAGTCACCTAACAGTAGCTTCTTGTTTATTAACTGTTGTATAAAATCAATAGGCTAATATATTTGCAGTCGTGCTGATATTCGGGAAAACAGCACATTATATCCTGCAAATATTACAAACAAGAACTCATACAGGGCCCCTTCTGTTGTGAGGCCTGTCTCAAATGAAACAGATGAAACATAGCTGTGAATGTTAAGGATATTTTATCTAAAGCAGTGAAGAAACATTTAGGGTTTGTGAAATGCAGGAAGTGCTCAGTTCAGCATATTACAAGGTACACAGCACCTCTGCCTCTTTATCCCAGAATAACACAAAGGTAGGTCTTTAAGACAGCAGAAAAAAAAGTGTAATACTCGTCAGAAATGATCTGAGATACACGTGTTATTTTTGTTGTTGCCATTTGCGACTTGGTGTGGGTTCCTTAACCTGAGCTGAACTGAAAAACCGGCACTGATGCCCTTTGAAACGGTGGATAAACATTTAGTCACAGCACACTAAATATGCGCCTTTGAAAACAGAATGAGCTGTATTTAGTATGTCTGCTGTTAGTGTGATAGGACTCTGTGTTACCGCTGAGAAAAGCATGCATTATATAATACATACAGTCTAATGGTCCCTGATGACATGCACATGTTCACTTGATTCACTTGAATCACTTGAATTATGAACGCCAATTGAGTTTTTTGTGTTTACTTACTGTTCTGCATCCTGTTGTTAATACATTTCGGTTTTATTTCTTGTTTCTCTATTTCTCTCTGCAGAGATTCGTGAGGCGTTCCGAGTTTTAGACAGGGATGGTAATGGATTTATCTCAAAGCAGGAGCTGGGTATGGCCATGCGCTCTCTGGGGTACATGCCCAGTGAGGTGGAGCTGGCTATTATCATGCAGAGACTGGATATGGACGGTGAGTCACTCTCTTTCTACATCTCTCTTATTCTCTGGTTCATTCTGAGCTTGCACCATTCACACAAACAAAAGAGCGTCAGCCTTCTGATCATCTGTAAAAACAGCTTTAGAGTCTGTCACAGACCCCTTCCAATCCTTGCACTGAAGAGATATATGACATCCTGAACCGTTCATGCTACAGGGAGCTGTAAATAGATTAATTCTGTGAGGTGAATTCTGAGAAATCTTCATCTTACTGTGTGTATGTGTGCATGTGTGTGTGTGTTCGGATCCGGGGGTCCCTCAAGGTCAGACCAGTTGACTGAATGGTTAGAGAACATGCATTGATTTAGCTCATCAATCAGCACCGACAGGTTGTTGCTGTTCTTGATGCAGACATTTTTGTGAAAGTAGGGCGTTTAATAAAACTCACACCATGAAGTGGTTTTGGAAGGTCATTTACCCCTCATAATATGAATTTTATTAGTTTAAGACCAGGGTCACATCTATAATATCATTCTAAGATTAAAATAAAATGTCTTTTCAATATATATTTTACCTCAAAGACTTCTGCATAGCTTTGCTGTGTCGGCTTTAAGCACGGCACATCTTTAGCTTTTTGACTCTTAATTGAAAATATGGTCTTTAGTGCTGTACAGAATGCAGATATGAATGCACACTTTTTTGTATTTCAGTAATAAATATTTAAGATTCAGCAGCCGAGCGGAGACAAGGTTTTGAAGCAAGTGGAAACACTAGCATGATAACAGCTCTCTCTGACTTATCACTTTAAGTTCCACTCGCTCTCAGCTGGTGTTTAATTCCTTTTGTATCTCAGACCAGGCATTTTCTTTTTTTCAGGAAGGATTGAGAGAGGAAGTTTGATAGATGTTATGCTCACATTTGCTCACATGCCATATACTGTAGATATTTTCTTGTTTTAAAGGATTAGTTCACTTTCAAATGAAAATTAGGCCAAGCTTTACTCACTCTCAAGCCATCCTGAGTGTATATGACTTTCTGATGAACACAATAGGAGATATATTATTATTAATAAATATCCTGACGCATCCAAGCTTTAAAATGGCAGTGAGCGTTACCAAATTGTAGAGTATGAGCTGAAGAAAGTGCTTCCATCCACATCTATCCATTATGAACATACTCCACACGGCTCTGGGGGGGGTTAATAAAGTCCTTCTGAAGAGAAGCGATGCGTTTGTAAAAAATAATATCCATATTTAACAAGTTATGAAGTAAAATATCTAACTTCCGCCAGACCGCCTTCTATATTCAATGTACAAAGCAAGTGTAAAACTCTTGCAGTTCAAAAAGATTATGCTACGTCCTACGCCTTCCCTATTTAACTTACAGAAAAAGTGTAACTGACATGGCGCCATAACTTGAATACAGAAGGCGGTCTGACGGAAGCTAGATATTTTACTTCATATCTCGTTAAATGTGGATTTTTTTTTTTACACAAACACATCGCTTCACTTCAGAAGACCTTTATTAATGATGGATAGATGTGGATGAAAGCACTTTCTTCAGCTCATACTCGTTGATCCCGTTCACTGTCAGTATAAAGCTCGGATGCGTCAGGATATTTATTAAAGGTGCCCAAGAATGCTTTTTCACAAGATGTAATATAAATCTAAGGTGTCTCCTGAATGTGTCTGTGAAGTTTCAGCTCAAAATACCCCATAGATTTTTTTTAATAAATTTTTTTAACTGCCTATTTTGGGGCATCATTAACAATGCACTGATTTTCACTCGGCGCCGCCCCTTTAAATCGCGTGCTCCCTGCCAAACGAGCTCTCGACTATATTACAGCGCATTTACAAAGTTCACACAGCTAATATAACCCTCAAATGGATCTTTACAAGATGTTCGTCATGCATGCTGTATGCATGCTTCGAATTATGTGAGTAAAGTATTTATTTGGATGTTAACGTTTTATTCTGAGTGAATTTGAGGTTATATGCTCTGTGGCTAATGGCTAATGGTACACTGTTGGAGAGATTTATAAAGAATGAAGTTGTGTTTATGCATTATACAGACTGCAAGTGTTTAAAAATGAAAATAGCGACGGCTCTTGTCTCCGTGAATACAGTAAGAAACGATGGTAACTTTAACCACATTTAACAGTACATTAGCAACATGCTAACGAAACATTTAGAAAGACAATTTACAAATATCAGTAAAAATATCATGATATCATGGATTATGTCAGTTATTATTGCTCCATCTGCCATTTTTCGCTGTTGTTCTTGCTTGCTTACCTAGTCTGATGATTCATCTGTGCACAGATCCAGACGTTACTGGCTTGTGTAATCCCTTAAACATGGGCTGGCATTATGCAAATATTGGGGGCGTACACCCCGACTGTTACGTAACAGTCGGTGTTATGTTGAGATTCGCCTGTTCTTCGGAGGTCGCTTAAACAAATGAGATTTATATAAGAAGGAGGAAACAATGGTGTTTGAGATTCACTGTATGTCTTTTCCATGTACTGAACTCTTGTTATTTAACTATGCTGAGGTAAATTCAATTTTTGAATCTAGGGCACCTTTAAGATTTCTCTGATAGTGTTCATCTGAAAGAAAGTCATATACACCTAGGATGGCTTGAGGGTGAGTAAAGCTTGGGCTAATTTTCATTTGAAAGTAAGCTAATCCTTTTTAGGGCAAAGGTAAGGTCAGAAGCATGCACCTTAGGAGATAATTAAATTCAGTTTAATTTTAAATTATTAATGAAAAAAGTATTCATTAAAAGTAGTAGGTATTAGCAGCTGCAAGTTGATGTGAATTTTAATTTGCCTGGCCCATAATATTTGCTTTATTGAATTAAACTGAACAAGAAAACAATGGGAGATAAATTGTGAAGAGAAAAATATCATTGTCGGTTTCAAATTGTAATCAAGTGAACTTGAATATATCAGATCTGTAGCTTAGTGCTTAGTTCAAAGACCCTGAATGGTTTCATTTAGCTGAGCCACACCAATAAAAACTGCATAATAAATCAATCTCATTGCAGGGTAGATCCTATTCAATTAAAATTAAATGGAAAAAGGCAATTTTGGTTTCCCCATATAATTCTAGTCTGTTCTGTTATACTCTATTCTTTAACTTTGTCCTCATCAGCTGCAATGTAAAAAGTTTCCAGCGACAACCAGTTTGTCTTGTCCAGACTGAATGTGAAATTGCTGTGCAACGTGACAAAATTTCAACTACTCAGAAGACATTTGATTATTTGATTTTGCTGCTGGTTAGAAAGAAAACTTAGAATTACATGGAAGAGAGATATATTTTATAACTTGTTTCTTTGGTGTCGCATCTGGTTAGGACACAGTGTTTCTGTTTGTGTTACATAAAAACTGCTTCAGTAATCTAGCAATGTATAGATAAACCAATAACTATTTTCATGTCATGAATAATATCAGATAAATGGCAGATATTAAAACTCTATATTATTATACTATACTATTTTATCTAAATAAATGAAAATAAATAATAATGTTAAAACTAAAGTCAGTCATTTTAAATGCTAAAGTGATTTTAGGCATCACAGCAATATAATGACATTTAAAACAGTGTTATTAAATTATAAGTGTTGTAAAGATTACCTTTTAGATGACAGCAAAAGTAATCCAATTGTAAAAATAAAGTAATTGAGAATGAAGATATTTAATAAATATGGACGAATATCATAAACTTAAAAAAAAAAAAAGATCTCATTTTAACTGATAAGCATCATGGTACCGATATGTAAGATCCCGTTGTTTTACTTAAACGTATTGAGGCTCTTTTTAAAATTCTCTCTAATTCTAACATGTATGTTCTCTTCTTGATGCAGGTGATGGACAGGTGGATTTTGATGAATTTATGACAATATTGGGACCTAAACTCGTTTCTTCTGAAACCAGAGAGGGCTTCTTAGGCAGCACTATAGACAGCATATTCTGGCAGGTATGGAAAACATTTCTTTCTATATTTCAGTGTTCTTTTCTCTTCTTCATTGTTTGGGCATGCATTTGTATTCTGAGCATACTGATAAGATTATGGGTCACGCTCTGCCCTCTCCACATGCCTCCTCCGTCCCGTGACGACTGGTGAATGTGATTCTTCCCAGATTGTGGGCTTCAAAGTGAGCAGGCAGATCTGTCCATTTCAAAATGAACATTCATTCAAATAGTGGGGAAATCCCAGTTTTACTTCCAAGAGATTTCTGTGAGCGTAGAGGAAGGCATATTAATTGAAAGATTTGCCACTTAAAAGGGAAGTATAGATCTGAATTAGTCATCATAGGCATTTGGGCATTTTTTTCACTTTCTCTCTCTTGAGGTCTCCATCTCTGCTTTTATTAAATAAGAATTTAGACTGGAAAAATAGACTTCCTTTCTTGAAGGAGCAGTGTCTGAGTTTGGATTTGCATGTTTATGTGTAGCGTCTCTCCCTCACAGAGGAAACAGAGCGGTGTGTGTAGGAGTGAGTAACAGCAAGGTCACAGACACTGGTTGTCTCGAAGGTGATTTAAATGCTCATCTCAACACACCTTTAGTGGGATACAGTGACTCATAACTGCAACGGTAATCCTTGTAACATCATCACACCAGCATACCAAACACCCTCTCCCTCTCTGATGTTATTATGAGGCCAATGCAAGTCTAATCTTGGCAAAATGACAAAACCCCCTGGGAAATATTGTGTTTTGACAGAGCTACTGTTATTGAGATCATTTCACAATTTTCTGTTAGAAATCCTACACTTTTCTTACACAGCTCGTTTTTTTTTTTTAAAGAATTATGAAAAAATGTATCATGGTTTCCACAAAAAAATATTAAGCAGCTGTTTTCAACATTGATAATAAGAAAATTTGGATGATTTTCTGAGGGATCATGTGACACTGAAGTCTGGAGTAATGATGCTGAAAATTCAGCTTTGCCATCACAGGAATAAATTACATTTTAAATATATTCAAATAGAAAACAGTTAAAGTACGGTACAGTTTTTACTGTATTTTTATCAGCCTTGGTGCACATAAGCTATTGCATTTTTCCATTGATCTCCTGTGTGTTACGTTTTTGGATTTATTCATTGTTGATATCTCCTTCGTCACTGTGCGCTTTACTACAGCCACCTGTTACAGAAGACAGAACCGTACAAGAAATGGGTCTTCCTGTGGTCAGATTGTTCTGTTTAGATCAGGAAGATAATACCCTCGTGGACCACACAAGTGACTTTGTAGAGCTGCTGTGTCTTACCTCCTTCCCCGACTGCTCCCTGATACCCCCTTTCCACCAGCATGAGCCGGGTGCTAGTTCAGAGATAGTGCTAGTGCCAGTTTGGAGTTGGTTCAACTGACGAGCCTTCTAAGAACCGGTTTGCCTTTCCACAGGCTAGAGAGCAAGCACAAAGCCAGGTCTTATGTCACTGCATACATCTCATATTTTATAGCAAAGCTAGCACCGCAGCACCAAACACAAATACACCAGGCTCGTTTGAGATGCCTCGGCTTCTCGAATAGCATCAAAGCTCCGCAGAACGATCCAAAAGCACAAGGAGTCGTATGCTCTACAGACGCTCCCGCGGATCCGCGGCACCCGCCGAATCGGTCCGTGCTGCTCCGATGCATCTCAAACAAACCTTCTATCAACAATCGTGGATGTTTCACTACTGTTGATGCTCATGGCTTTGCAAACCTACATCGGCATCCAAACACGGCTCGCCATAATTTGTATATAGACGGAGATTACAAGTGAGCTGCTATTAGCTCAATTAGCTGCTATTTCAAAAATGGCGGTCACAAGTTTCTTGTTGGTCACGGTAACCCCGCCCCCAACCCCTGATGCAAGCAGTTCTTACTTCTAGCCCAGCAATGTTTTGATGCTACTTACGAACCACTTTTCCTGGTTCGGAGCTGGTGCTTTGTGTGTCGAAAGTCAAAGAGCTGATTTGAAACTAGGCTCTGGCTCTGAAACAGCACTCAAACTACCTTGGTGGAAAAGGGGTATGAGTGTGTTTTCCTCACCAGCTTAAATGAGCAATGTAAGGCATGCCTGCCCGGTGATGGTCCTCCATTTGCTCTTGTGTGGAGTGGGTGCTGGCTAAACAACAACTCCCCTATGACCGTCTGCCTCATGAATGAGGCCAAAGCCAGCCCCACTGCGGACCCAGAGACCAGCCAGTCACCAGCAACACCCAACACGGACATTATGCCTGAGGAGCCTGAGCCCAACAATATGTCTGATCAGGTGTGTGAACCAGCAATGTCGTCAGCAACAGTGGGTGTCATTGTGGAGTTCAAGGGAATAAAATGGAGCCCCGCCCATACTCTTGTTGCTGAATGTGAGCTGTGCAAAGTTACTGTGTTATTCTGTGTTATTGTCTGGGATTTCTCCCACTGGTCCCGTCCAGGTCCAATTCTCCTGCATCTCCACTGTCCCTGATGGTCCCGCTCAGCCTCCGTCTCCTACTTCCTCTACCAAAGACAGCCAGTTCTTCATCCCCACCTTTGCTGGTTCCCTTCAGGCTCCTCTTCTGTTTGCTCCACTCTGCTCTGTGGATCTGTCTCGGGTCTTCTGGTCTCTAGTTCTGCTTTGACATGTGGATCCCTTGTCTCTGCCTTGAGAGCCTGTACTCCACCTCAGCCTGTCAACCAGTCAGCACCACCTTGGCTCCTCCCTTTCTTTGCTCCACCTTGGCTCGTCTAGTCTGCTCCACCTTGGCTCCTCCCTCCTTCGTCTCACCTATCGTCCTTACGGCTCCACTGGGCTGCCTCGTCCCTCTGGCTCTACCTAGGTCAGTTCTCGCTCTGCCAACAACATGGAGCTCCATCGGGCTCCGCCTTACCTCCGGCACCCTGGCTCTACCTCAGCCGCTCATCACCACAGCTCTGCCTTGGCCTCCAGGACATACAGTGAATGTGATTTCACCAAGTACGACATGTTCCTGGATCAACATCTTTGTTTATGCTGGAACAACATTCCAATCAACCAATCAGATTTGAGGGACAAGTTTACCATTTATGTCAAGTTTAGGCTTGCAACCAGGGTTAGGTGCTTCTACATCAGTGTTATTCACATATTTTCCCCTCTGATTTTAGGGATAAGTTATGGGTAGGATTAGGATTAGGGGTAGGAATAGGGTTAAGACTAAATTTTCAGACAGGAATGTTGTTCCAGGATCAACAAAATATGTTGATCCAGGAACATGTCTTACTTAGCAAAATCACGGTGACCAGGACATACGGTGCCGCCCGGTCTCTGTGTCTCCTCGGCTCCACCTTGGTCTCCAAATCTCCTGGCTTTACCGCTGGTGGTCAGACATCTGATTCCTCCCTGGCTCATCCCACCATTCGTTCTACCTTGGTGTCTCTATTTGCCGGCTCCTCCCTGTTTCCGCCTGTCTCTGACTCCTCGTCCCTCCTCCAGAGCACCCCACCATTACGGCATGAGGACACACCTTTTCGGGGGGCTGTCTAATGTCAGGGTTATGTTTAGTTCTGTTCAGTTTGATTGTCATTTATGTTGAAGTGGTTGTGCTATTCTGCTTTTCAAGTGATCTTCTATGTGTTATGTTATGTTTTTGGATTTATTCATTAGACTGCTGATATCTCCTTTGTCATCATTCGCTTTACTACAGTTATCCATTAAAATTACAAACATAACAAATTATGAAATTAATTTAAAATGTTTTAAAGTGACTACAAAATGAATAATTATTAGAGATGCAATTATTTGTTGCCCAAGAATAATTATTATGGCCAACAAAAGCTATTATTATCACTATTGGCCATCAGCCGATTGTTTAAAAACAGCCTATGATCAGGGTCGATTATATCCTGTCAATCAAAGGGGTGCAGAAAAACATGTTCAGACTGCAACTCATACTGTGATGAAAATCTCTCTTGTGTTGAATTTAGTTAACGTGAAAATAACGCATTAAACAGTTAAAAAATAGCGCAGTTAGAGCAGGCTCTATTTGACCCTGAAACACCTGTAGTAAAAGCCAGGGTTGCCAGATCTGCGTTTTATTATTATTATTTTTTTGCTACATCAAACATTATTTGTAGCTCTTCCCATCCAAGAATCACAAAGAGCTTTGTGTTTTGTTACTTCTGATAAGAAACAAAGTCTCCTCTTTCAAATTTTGTCAGGACATTCAAACAAATAAATGGCGTTTTGACGCTCTTAAATGTGATATGACAGATTGCTGTAGCACCTCATGTAAAGTGGCAGCGTGGGGCACGAGCCTTTTCTTCCACATTAATAAAAGTTATATTTTGAAAAACATGCATGAACATCAAAAGGTATGTTAAAAGATACAGTAAAACATACCGGAATGTATCATGTCTCATGTAATCACTTTATCCGTGTTTCAACCGTGGAAAGACGTCAATAACACAGCTTGTGAACAATATGTCACATAATGTCACATTTACCTCAGGAAAGTTTTCCAATGTTCACAGTTCCTTAGTTAACTATAAAAAACACTTATATGTTTGAATAAATTTTCCATGAAGACAAGTTCTTATGAAAACTGATGCACCTTATGTGCATCTGAGTTGTATTCAAACATTTCAATTTTTATTTGAGTGTAATTATTATATCAACAGCTGAATATAATACCTCTATTGTTATCTCTAATATTACAGTGTACCAAATGAGAGGGTTCCCTGCATTATTTGGGAGAGATTTTTTTTCCTTATGAAAAATCAGTATCGAAATTGGCATCGACCAATATCATTCTGAATAATCGGCTATCAGTATCAGCAGAGAAGTTTAGTATTGGTGCATCTCTAATAATTGTGTCTACTAATTGTAGACAAACAAAAGGGATTAATAATAACAATAATAATTCAAATACAATAGAATAAATGAAGGATTTAAATTAGAATTTCTCACTTTATTTGTATAAATTTACAGTATAGTACATCAGATCTACTCTTATCTTATGATTTCAAGGTCAAGTGCATCTTTGCAGGCATAATCTGTAAGATTCCTGTCAAATATATTTCAAGCTATTTGCATAATAACCTGCTCTAATAACTCTAATAAATATTAACACACCATGTCTTTGACATTGAAGTATGGTAGTGATGAAGTAAAGTCTCACACACAGTGCATTGGAGCTAGACCCATCCCCTCCAAAAGCTGTTTTTTTTTTTTTTTTTTTTTTTTTTTAAATCTGAGCTGTAGATGTGAAGTCATACACCAGTCAGAAGAAAGTTAGCTTTTATCTGTCAGCAAAAAGAAATTGTGTATGTGCTCATCAGGGTGTCATCTCAGTTTAAATTTGCATGCTGACTAGGACATTTTTTATCCGAACAACCTCGAGGCCCTTGTGTAACATGAAAGACTGAGCACTTATTAGTGGGGGGCATTTAAAAATGTTCTTAACAAGATTGTCAATGGGGATGTCAGAGCCAAGAGCTACAGGCAATCATGGATTATTAGGAACACATAGGCATAAACAAGCTTGTTTTCCCCACCCCGAGGAGTACAAGCCTGGGGAGTGTATGTAGAGTTGCTGCCAACAGCCCAATTTTGACAGTAGAAATGATTTGAGACAAACAGTCAGCATTAACCAGTATCATTAATAACACATTCTAGCCATCTATGATGTATAATTCACATTTGTCTATTGTTTTACTATTATTTAAAAACATCTCTACTGCATGGGTGCTAGAGTCAGTGATTGGCGCCTATACACATCAGCTGATATTAAATTATGTAGTCTGCCTCTGTTGTCTTGCACTGCATTACAAGCACATTTCTATATATTCTTTGATTCTATAGAATTTTAACCTGCATGGTGTCTTTTCTAAACACTACCATTCTAAAGTTCAGAGACAGTAATAGCCTGTTTTTTTTTTAGAATCAGCCAGTGTTGTTTTGCCCTCTGTGTAGTATTCATGTGAGCAATGGACAATACTTCTGTCTCTGTTCTGTTCTGAAATCAAGATTTACATATTTTTTTAGACAGATGACAGAAAGTTGAAGGAGTGGATATAAAAACAGTGACAGGAAAGAGAGCGAGAGAGAGAAACTAAGAGAAATATGAAAGATGAAGTGAGCCAAAATTAAAGAGCTTTCAGGAGTATCCCCAACGGTCACCACAGCTTTAGGGAGTGTGTCTCTTTTTTTCCAACTCGCCACAGCTGACAACTCAATTAAGCCGTGAATCAGCCCGGCACTTTCCTCCTCCATGTCCAGCCCAGATGAATGACACCAGGATCTCTGTACTATTGTTTGCTTGTAGCCAGCGGCATCAATGCTATAAAGCTATAGCTGTCTTAAAAGTAAACTAAAACTCTCTGTGGAGACATTTAGAGCAGCATGACAAACAAACTCAGCAGGGCTGAATGCACAAATATTCACTTTTCAGAGCTGTTTGTGCTGACAAGTGTACAATGGAGATTACCTCTATAGGCAGTGAATTTAAAATTCTGCAAGCTGTTAATGACACACAAATACCTCCACATCACATTAGCTATAACCTCAATTTATATTATATTCTTGCAGCATATATGTATATGCTGTGGTCAGAATTATTGGCACCCTTGGTAAATATGATCAAAGATGACTATAAAAATAAATCTGCATTGTTTATCCTTTTTATCTTTAATTCATACAATTAGCAAAAAATCTAACCTTTCGTTGAAGGAAAATAATTGAAAGTGGGGAGAAAATCACATTAGGAAATAAATGTTTTTCTCCAAAACACGTTGGCCACAATTATTGGCACCCTTTTATTCAATACTTTTTGCAACCTCCTTTTGCCAAGATAACAGCTCTGAGTCTTCTTCTATAATGCCTGATGAGTTTGGAGAACACCTGACAAGAGATCGGAGACCATTCCTTCATGCAGAATCTCTCCAGATCCTTCAGATTCCAGCTCCATGTTGGTGCTTCTTCTCTTCAGTTCACTCCACTCATTTTCTTTAGGGTTCAGGTCAGGGAACTGGGACGACCATGGCAGAAGCTTCATTTTGTGCTCAGTGACACATTTTTGTGTTGGTTTTGATGTTTGTTTTGGATCATTGTCCCGATGGAAGATCCAATCACGGCCCCTTATTGGATTTCTAGCAGAAGCGGTCAGGTTTTGATTTTTTATCTGTTGGTATTTGATAGAATCCATGATACCATTTATCTGAACAAGATGTCCAGGACCTCCAGCAGAAAAATAGGCTCACAACATTAAAGATCCAGCATTGTATTTAACCGTGGGCAGGGGCACTTTTTATCCATGTGTGCACCAAACCCATCTGGTGAGTTTGCTGCCAAAAAGCTCTTTTTTAGTTTCATCTGACCATAGAAGCCGGTCCCGTTTGAAGTTCCAGTCGTGTCTGACTACTGAATATGCTGGAGATTGTTTCTGGATGAGTGAGGAGGATTTTTCTTGAAACCCTCCTGATCAACTTGTGGGGATATAGGTGCTGTTTGATAATTTTTTTTATGCTTTCTGAGACTCAAGACTCAACTAATCTCTGCAATTCTCCAGCTGTGATCCTTGGAGTCTTTGTCCACTCAAACTCTCCTCCTCACCGTGCATTAGGACGGTTTAGACACACGTCCTCTTCCTGGCAGATTTGTAACATCTTTAGTTGATTAGAACTTCTTAATTATTGTCCTGGTAGTGGAAATGGGGATTTTCAATGCTTTAGCTATATTCTTACAGCCACTTTCTATTTTGTGAAGCTCAACAATCTTTTGCTGCACATCAGAACTATATTATTTGGTTTTACTCATTGTGATGAATGATTACAGGAATTTGGCCTTTGTGTTTACTCATGTTTATACTCCTGTGGAACTGGAAGTCATGGCTGGACAATTTCATGTTTATGATCACCCTGGTGTGCTAAAAAAATGTAAATATAAATGGGAATATACTTCAGAGATATTTTACTCATAAAATGGGTGCCAATAATTGTGGCCAACGTGTTTTGGAGAAAAACATTTATTTCATAATGTGATTTGCCCGCACTTTCAATTATTTTCCTTCAATGAAAGGTTATATTTTTGCTAATTTTATGAAATAAAGATCAAAAGGATAAACAATGCATATTTATTTTTATAGTCATCTTTGATCATATTTATCAAGGGTGCCAATAATTTTGACCACCACTGTGTGTATATATATATATATATATATATATATATATATATATATATATATATATATTATGGCATGTCGTTCAGGAAATTATTTTATTTATAATATGAAGTTCGAGTATATGGAATGGAATGAAAGTCTGAATATATAGAATTAAACTCTGAATATATAGAATCACAGTCTGAATATATGGAACAAAAGTCTGAATATATGGAATGAAAGTTTGAATATATGGTATGAAAGTCTGTTTTCAATGAAAGGTTATATTTTTGCTAATTTTATGAAATAAAGATCAAAAGGATAAACAATGCATATTTATTTTTATAGTCATCTTTGATCATATTTATCAAGGGTGCCAATAATTTTGACCACCACTGTATATATATATATATATATATATATATATATATATATATATATATATATATATATATATATATATATATATATATATATATATATATATATATATATATATATATATATATTATGGCATGTCGTTCAGGAAATTATTTTATTTATAATATGAAGTTCGAGTATATGGAATGGAATGAAAGTCTGAATATATAGAATGAAACTCTGAATATATAGAATCACAGTCTGAATATATGGAACAAAAGTCTGAATATATGGAATGAAAGTTTGAATATATGGTATGAAAGTCTGAATATATGGAATGGAAGTCTGAATAAATAGAATGAAAGTCTAAATATATGGAATACAGCTTATTTGGAATAAAATAATTTTATTTATAATATGATGTCTGAGTATATGGAATGAAGTCTGAATATACTGGAATATTATATTATATTATATTATATTATATTATATTATATTATATTATATTATATTATATTATATTATATTATATTATATTATATTATATTATATTATATTATATTATATTATATTATATTATATTATATTATATTATATTATATTAGAACATTTGAAATGCAACCTGAGAATATTTAAAAGGAAAGTCTAAAGAGAGATTTGTAAATTCCTTCAAGAATGATGTGTGATGTTCTTTTCAGCAACATTTTGTTGAACATGATTACTCATAAGCCCTAAGAATGTTGCAATATAGCCCCTTTCCCACATGCAGTCTTTACTGGTAGGCTTTTTATTACCGGCAATTGACTGAAAATTACCGTTAAGAGATCATGTGTAAACAGGACCTTTTCAAAAATACTGGTAAATTGCCAGAACCAATTTACCAGTATTTTTGAAAAGGTCCTGTTCACACGTGATCTCTTAACGGTAATAAGTTTAAGAAGTTGTAACATTACCATTAAATTACCGGTAATGTGCTCTGTGTGAACAAACAATGAAGATCACCTGTATGAGCACGTACAAGAGCATAGTTCTGTCCTAAGACATTTGTATACTAAGTATACTAAGTATACTTGCAGCAAGACTAATTATTAGTATATTTCAAGTATGTTAATGATTAGTTCATTTAAAGTGTGCTATTTTGAAACAACTAATTTTGTACTAAGTATATTTAAGTTGAAATTAAGTAGTATTAAAATACAACTTTAAGTATATTTAGTATACTTATGTGTGCTAAATTGGAATAACTTCAAGTATACTTAGTACACTTTAAATATATGTCTGTGTAGGGACTAATTACATGCTTGATTAGTGATATTAAAGTGTACTTCATTTGTGTTATAAGTATACTTTATTTGTGTTAAAAGTATATTTTTTGTTATAATATACGTTGCATTATAAGTATACTTTTATTTGTGTTATAAGTATACTTTATTTCTGTTATGAGTACACTTTGTGTTATAAGTACACTTTATTTGTGATTTAAGTACATTACAAAATAATTACGAGTGTCTTCAGAAAACACAAGCAATATACACTGAATATATTATTTTACAGGTAATAGTATATACTGTATGCTCAGTACCTTTGGCTTATTCAAAATATTAAACATTACACACTTTGCAGTCAATAACAATACACTTTGTTATTACTTATACTTTGTATAATATAGTCAACATTTGAAGCGGATCAAAACCTTTAATCAAAGTTGTCCTAACTTTTTTGATCCACTTCAAATGTTGACTACTGTACTTTGAATTACATAATCTCACACAATACAGTTGTGCTACTATTTAAATACAGTTTAACACATTTTCCCAAAGTTGAATGCATTTGTTTTCAAGGCCATTAAAATAAATAAAATGTAACATCACTAATGAAGAGACATATTTCATTGACAAATCCAATAGTTTTTATTTAAACTTAGATTCAGCAAAACTTACCATGTTTTTCATTAAAGAAAAAAAATATATATTGGACCATGGTGACCCTCTATACACAAATACAAATGACACATTATATTCCATTTTCTGATGAGCTTCTCATTGTGTCTGATGGCACAATGATGACCGCAGAGACTCGTGAAGAACAGCATCTGTTGACAGAATATACCAAAGATATAAGACAGCATGTTCAACTCTTTATTCACGTTTACAATAGTCTGTCTAAATCCTACATTGAACCAATACTATTTTTGAACAGTAAATGAGGATTAGCAGCAGGGAACTGTATCAGAATGGCATGTCGATATTGTTTTTGGTACATAGTCAAGCATAAAACACTTTATGAATTAATATCGTACAGAATACGGGCCGATTTGACCAATCATATGAATGTTTTGGTGCTGCATACAAACATGCGCCATAAACCACCACACAAAAACTCAAAAAGGAGATATCAAGCCGAAATATCGCTCTCCGTTTGTTAAAGGAAATAAAATAAAGTTTGTTAACTGGTAGACTACAACTCACCTCCCAGTAGCAGCACTTTTCTCCGGTTCTTTCAGGATCGCGTAGGCCATTAGATTAGCCGGTTGTCGTCGCCATCACGGTCAGGCTGCGATGTCACTTGATTGAACTGGTCAAAATCCCCAAGATTGAGCGATGTATTGCGCTTTCAGTGTTTTATTAAATAAATTATACATTGCGACATTATATTTCACCTGAGTGACTGAGCGAGGGGATTCAGATGACGACCGTGACGTCAGCAGCTCTGATTGGCTGAAGCCAGTGAGCAACAAAATCTGATTGGTCACACACCAAGTTGAAGAGACATTTGAATTCCGATAAGTTTAACCACTCGACATATTTTTTCGCATGTAACGTTACTTGTGCTGCTGGTGTGTTGTTTAATATAGATTTGTGTGTACGATTGTAAAATGATTCTGCCAGTGTAAAATTAATAAACATTTACACATATTTGGAAATTGTATAGGCTACACTGCATATATTAAAGGGTCATGAAACCCTAAACCAAAATTTCTGAGATTTTAACAGTGCATCTGTTGTGTGTTGAACACCATTGAAGACAATGTTAGCATCTGTTAGATTTAATAGTAGGGGGGAAATGGTTAAATTTTAGTTTTAGTACGCTATTTTCGTCTTCCGGGTTTAAAATCTTCATCCTGTCCACGTCACAGGCTGTGACGTGGCAGAGCACGATAGTGCTTTGATGACTCATCGGTGTTTCATAATTATTAACGAGACTGAGTTTTTTATCCAATGAGAAGACACTCTCTTAATTATTCATGACACCACGTGGATCTTTCCAATGAGAGGACGGTTAACGGCACTAAACAGCGAGAGAGACTGACTGACTGACGGTGCGTGTCCGTTGGCGCGGAGCGAGCGGGTAAGCGCGAGTGTTTTCGGTTCATTCCTATGGAAGTTTAGCCGCGCGTAAGTTAAATGTGACGCTCAACTTCCATAGGAATGAATCTAAAAATGCTCTGGTCGCTTGCTCTGCTCCAGTCGACACGCAGCCTGACTGACTGAGCGTGTTGCAGGTTCGGCGCGTAGATCTATGCTATGTAAGCAAGGTTTTTTTTTAAGCGTTATTTTTTTTTCAAATATATGCATGTATAGTGTGTATATAAACAACTATATATTTTATAATGACTGTAATTACACATGTACATTAATATGTTTTAAATATAATTACGATTACTGTAGGATATATGTAGCAGGGCATTCAGTAACTCTTGAAAAGACAAAAATAAAGTGTCAGTGTATTTCATTAGATTTTAACTTTTCCAGTTTTTTAAAAAATTGTAGTATTTCCTCACATTTTACCACTGATTTTTAGTGACAGTCGATATGCATGGGCTACTGGCGATGAGAGTTTCCCCCCTCCCCTCTCCTCCCCTCTCCTCTCCTCTCCTCTCACAGCCACCACGCCCATTTAAGTTGCATTTTTCAAAAAGATTGTGAGCTAGACTTGAGCTGAAAGAGGGGGGGTTCATGACCCTTTAAATGGGCTTGTAATGCATTCATACTGAAATAAATAAGCACAAGTAATATAATGAATTCCAAGGATGAAGAAGTAAACTTAAAAAATATACTCAAATTTAACATTAGGTTCACTACAACTTCAGGATATTAAATAATGTATTTTTTAAATATACTTTCAGTGCATTGTTACAATGATCATTTTCAGCACACTGTTAAAATATACCTCAAATATATTTTTATAAAGTGCAAATAAATACACTTTTAAAAAATAAACTGAATTTACACTTCAAGTATATTTTTCTAAAATATATTTTTTAGAAAATATACTAAAGTACAATGTGTGTTAAAAGTTGCATTGTGAAAATATGATACTAATATACTTTTTATATATTTAATGAAAGTACATTTTTTGTTAGTATATTTGCAGTGTACTATAGAAAAAGGGAATATATTTAAAATACAATAAAGTATACTTTTTTTCACTAGGGGATATATTCAGACTTTCATTCCATTCCATATATTCCGATTTCCATTCCATATACTCAAACTTCATAGCATAAATACAATAATTTCCTGAATGGCATGCCATAATATGTATATATATATATATATATATATATATATATATATATATATACACACCCAGACACAGTATTGCTTTAGTGGCTATAGTTTGCTATAGTGACTGTATTTTTAGTCATAGTTTCTAAAGCTGGACGAATATGATTGATGGGCTGCTCAACTGGTCATAGCTTTTCAAAATCTGATCAGAAAAGGGATGCATTGCTGGTAAAATATACAAAATTTTAATTCAACAAGGAATCTGCTTTTTGTTGCTAAAAATGAACATTCTGGATGGGAAAGCATTTGAATATAAAGTGCAGCAGGGGATAATACATCATTTCATGAACAAGATGAATGACTGTCAATGCACGGATCACTCAGAATGCAGACAATTTCTGACACGGTTTTCCAAGCATAATTTTTCTATTATATGTGGGCAGAAATCGCTCATAGCAATGTTATCTTCTCCATCTTGCCTTCACTCGACAACAGCATCTCACACATGTGCTCCCATGTCTTCACTCCCATTGGCAGTCACTGCTCATTTGCATAAAGTGAAACTTTTCTCAACTTTGTCGCATTGCTGGACACGCCCACGGTTGCTTCTGGTCGCCGGAAATCACAAACTTCGGATTATTTTGTCACTGCATATGGCTGTGTGTTAAGAAACATCTCTTTGAGAAGAGAAAAGGTTAGTGGTTAATGGCACCTGTTTGCTGCTTGTAATTCTCTCATGGCTGCTGGTCTGCAATTATCCTGTTGATTGCCTTCTATCCTCTAGGACACTTCAGCTAATGGAAAGGGGATGAAAGTAGGACAGATGCATTGCTTCGTTCACACTGGCAGTCATTAACATGATGCGATAACAATCAGGCCCACGAGCAGATGGGCCCTAACCATGTCAAATGTCACATGTGGAGACTGTGACAGAGACACTGCATTGGTTATGTCTTATACCTCGTAATCGGCTTGTCACCCTTGTCGGTTTTTGTCTGTGCGAGTGTTTTTGGCTTGATAGTGCTATGAATGGTGAGTACTTTATGCATACAAGCAAATCTGGATATGTGTGTGTGCGTGCCATGGTCACACTAGACTCTGCGCAGTGAAATTTAAACCAATATTTAGCCAGGTCTTGGTTCAAATATTTAATCTACTATAGCCTTTAATAGAGTAAGTAGGAGTGATATTGGTCCAGGGTTCATGGAGCTGAATGAAAATGAGTCCATGTGAAGTAATGGATGGCTGATGAACCCCAGACCCTCCTGTTACAATCGCCCTGCTCCCAAACGCACCATTCACGCCCAAATGCCATCTGTTCAGTTCACACTTCCCAAAGTGACAGTTGCAGAACTGGCAGCTGAATTACAGGCTGTTAGTGCCTTGGAAATGATTTCGCAGAAGACAGTTATGTGTGTGTTTGTGTATGTACTTGTAGTTCAAGGGTATACACCAAGTTATAGTAGAGGCATATCACTGCAGTTCCTCAAACGATTTTTCAGTGCTTTTTTTTTTTGGCACACAGTAATAAGATGTTGGAGTCTCTGATAAGACACCACAGACGGTCCCCCCTGATGTCTTGACGGAGTGATATAGTATCGATTGGCAGACTGTATGAGATATTCTGAATCATCTTGATTAAGGATCAGCTTACTTGGATTCAGCTGTGGCTTTGAGGGGACAATGAAAAAAAAACACCCAAATAAAAGCAGCAGATAAAAAATAGACATGTCAATTTAACATGTTAGTTTAATACAGTTAGTTATTTTAAAAATTAACATATTTTATCATACATATATTCCAGATTGAGAAACAGGGAGAAATGAGAAAAAAAATCCTTCAATGTAAGCAATTTGCGCTAAAGTAAAAAACGGAAGGGAAGTTATTAAAAATAATTTCGGGAGGAGTACATCCATCTAATCTTCTAATTAATACCATAATATAAAAGCAGCCTCTTCTTCCCGCCATCATTTTTTTCGCCATTTGGCCCTCCCCAATCTGGTATCATGTCAAACTTTCAGGAAATTTCCTTTTCCCCTGATGACATTAACTCGTCCTTCACCAAACTGAAGCACCGAAGCAAATCCTCACATGGACTAGGCCGCTCGCCTTCAACCCTCTACAGCCTCCGCCTTTATCCACGACCACCGGTTCCTCGTCTGCCGCTCATCCCAGCCGGCAGTCTACTCGCAGGCAATAGTTCTGCAGTCGCCCCAACTGTGACTCTCATCAACAGGTTTGCCACGTCTGCGGTTTTTCTATGAATTTGGGCTACTTTTATATGGTTGCTGCAGGTTGATTTTCCCCCCGTGGGTTAAAGGTTTTACATATCGCATAAATTATATTTGATAGAAATGCTTGTATGGAAATATTTTATATTCTACCAATGATAAAACTTAGTGATCACTACGATATAGTCATTTTCATTTTTCATAACAGTATTTTAGTGAAATATGTATTTTCGGTATGGGATTTTGGGATACGTTCATGCGGCTACTTTCGGGTTATTTTTGATTGGCCTCAAACAAGCCCCTCTAACCCTCGCCTCCCTTTAGTTGTTGCCTCGCAACTCAAATCAACCCAAGTTAGAGCCTGTCATTGGATGCAGTAGTGGCTTCCCCCTTTCCGAACTGCAGTGTGATCTCTCATGTTTCTATTCACGGGGCCTTCCGTCTGAGTTTTTTCGCGACTGGAGGTGCCAGAATCTCTGCTTTTGGAGGGAACTGGCCCTCGCATCCTCTCATAGTTCAGGCGCTCACATCAGGAGGGAATGGGAATGCCATGTGAGTTATTTTTATGGTTTCCTTTTCCACTTTGGGGGTCATTGAGCCTGTTCTTCACAGGTTAGAAGCTCCTGCCCCTTCTGCGACATTGGTGAGCCTCACATTCTGTAATTCCTAGGCTCCATGTCATGGATGCAGTGGCAGGAAACTCTCCAACCTCAGCGGCAAACCTCTAGTCTGCAGACAACTCGCATAGGAGCTCGATTTTACCAGAGATTGTATTATTATAGGGAGATGAGAGGGTCTGTATCTCTTACCATTGGAGAAAGCGTAATGGCTAATTTAATCACATGTGACACCTCTCAGCCTATCATGTAATGGCCTCTGGTCCTTCCCTGCGTACCGCCACAGCTGGAGCGTTAGCTTTAGCCGTTATGCTTTTTTGGCTAAAGGTTGCAGGCTTGCCTTCCAGTGGCTTTGATGCTACCACTGCAGTGCCATGCTTAACTCAGTACTGCTTCACCAGGGTAACTTTCTCACCAGGTGTTTTGGGGGGCTCTTTGGACCACTGAGCCAATTACATGTGCCATTTTCACAGAAATAGTTATGAGCATTTGACCATCGCAAATAACTTAAAGGTAGAGTAAGTCATTTTTGGAGAGACTAGCAATAGCAAGCTAGCTTTGAAAGCATAAGATCCTTCAGAGCGTTCTCCAAAGCCACGCCTCCTCCAAAACATATGAACGCATACAGCAGGGAGCAAACAAAAATATCTCGAGAGACTGCGTTAACACTCTGAGGTCTGAAAATGCGCCGGCGCGTTTTGCAGGTTTTTTTTCACATTGCAGCAAAACAGACTTAAAATACTCCGTCATTTTTTGTCATAGAGACATAAGTAATATATCAATTGAAACTATAGAATATCTTCTTTTATTTGTATACACTCAGAGTAAAAACAAAATGTTGTGCTTTTTGTAAAATAAAGAAAACTAACATGATGCGTGATTTCTCCTCTCCCTCTGAACGAAGTCCAATCTGATAGTTCTCAGAAAATGAACTGTAACTTAGTGTATACTAATCACAGAAAATTTAAACTTATGTCTAAAAAAACATTAAGATGTCAGGTTTTAAATCATGTAAGTCAAATCGAAAACAAACCTTCTGTGTTTATGTAATCTGTATGAAAAGAGAGCCATGTCAGAAGTCCGTGATTCAGCTCATTATCTGATAATGCGGCCACGCCCACGGAGGGAGCACTATTCAGACGCAAATTCAGAGGCAATACATGCATTCATCGTCTCAATCGTGTATTTATTGTCTTGAAAAGTGTTTATCTGGATGTAAAAGTCATGGTTAGCGATCTGTAGAAGACAAGACATGCAGTTAGTTCCTGTTTTCTTTTCTTCTATAGATGAATTTTAGATGAGTTTTTGTTTCTTTAGCGCCCTCCGGCTGCAGTATGAATTGGAAACTCCATTCATGGAATAGCCTCTTCTTCTTTTAGATGAATTTGTGGACTAAAAATGCACAGAGAGCGCCCTCCGACTTCAAGGATGAATTGAAAACACCAGCGCTCATAGTAATGTCAATGAATATTAAATAAATATAACTCCTCTGTATAGAAAATTGACATAAGCATATGAGAATCCAATATTTCTCCAAATGTGCATGCTTTTAAACTAAAAGCCTATATTCAGACTCTTTGCATCACATAAATACATTATATTTTAAAGTATAATATAAAACCATTACTTTATATTGTAATAATATTTTTCTGTATGTTTCATATATCATGATGAGCTTGAGACATCACAGAAGGTTTTTTTCACAGCCTACCTGACTGAAATGCCTCATTAATATGCAAGTCATTTCAGCTCATTACTATCCAATTCTTTTGTCTTCTCAGGTGAGAATGGCCCATTATTCAGTGGTGATTCACGCCTCCACACATACTGTGTTTCTTGGCAAAAAGTGTCTTACAAAAACTAAATCAATATATTGTTTATATGAAGGAGTAGGCAGCATAATTTTTGCATAATTTTGAAGCAAAAACTCTAGTTTACAACCTCCAATACCCTAAAGTATGGTAAACACAGATTTACTATACTTTTTTGGGCCTTATTTCAGTGACTTAAGTTTTTTGTTTTTTCAATAACCACGCATAAATGTTATTCCTTCAAAAACACAAACATGTACATACATGTTCCTCACATATTATTGTAGCCTAGTTTGTGCTGAATACATTGTAATGGCACTTTTTCCATTAATATGTTTATGAACAACTGAAAAAAGCACAAATGTCAGGGCATGTCAAAACTTCTCCAGGCCCCAAATCAGCCTCAGACTCCAGAGGGTTAAACTACCTCATGTCTCAAAGCACATAACATTACAGTAATAATGAACGTAAACAACAGGAGCACTGACCTGTACCATTGGTGTTGATATTGTTGCCATTAAGACGCATAAATTCGCTCTGAGCATAATGTTATGGGTTTCCATCTCATCCAAATTATGGTAGTTATGGCGTGAATGCAGCATAAGCTCATTGCTTTGGTTCAGGAGGAACTGTAAAACATGGCTGCTGGTTGCGGTGCTCGTGTCTGTCTTAAAATGCACTGATGACATATGATGTCACGCAAACAGGGTGCGTGAGGGTATGTAAAAACATACGTTGAAAGGCAGGTAGGACATCCTATCGTATCCCTCGGACCAAGGGATATGATTGTACGAACATTTTATGGTCCTACGCCTTCCACAGATGATATAAATACATATAAATGAACGTAGTGATTGTTATCGGGATGTGAAGAGACTTTCAAACAGCATAACAAAAATTTTTTTTGAAGCAAATCACCTACCCTGCCTTTAATCAGTGCTAATTACTACAAATTTCAGTTCATTGCTGTGTCCATAGTCAGCGGATATGGTCCCTCACTCTTCTCTCCTCACTTCAGTGTAGCTTATCTCTTTATATCAGCATTAATGTGGCTGTGGCTGTGAGTTATAGAGGGGAGCAGGCAGACAGGATTGGGAAGGAAAAAGAGCCCAGCTCCTATTTCATTGTGACAAATGTGTCTGGACACCTTCAACACGACACTTACCGCCTCGTCCCTTGCTCAGTGGGTCAACCAAAGACATCAGCCTCTGACAGATTTCTCCATGGCCCATCTCCCCCTACGTGCAGATCCGTAGCCATTTGACATGAGAACTGGCCACAATCCAGACACACTTTTAACACCAGGTCTAGGTTTTGGAGGGGAAGGCAATAGCAAACAGTGAGATGTTAAGACACAATTACTCTGATGAACCTAATGATCTGCCCACAGGCACAGCATTTTAAATCTTAGGCATGTATTGAATACAAACTGTGTATGTGAGATGATCAATGTGTAAATTCACAAGAATTTGGCAATAGTTAACAGGCATTTAAACTCTCTGAATTATAGTTTATTATATTGAATTGTTTGTTCTGTCTTTCTTTATGAGAGCTCTCCCAAATCATTTCACAGAGGCATTTTCATTCTCACATTAATCATGTACCTGCCATTAAAATGAGAGCGTTCAGGTAATTGAAATGTTAATCACCTGCTCTACTGGGTGGTACTTCAGGATTGATGGTCAATGATGGGAATCAATACAGGCTTTTAGTGCCGCCACTGCAAAATAAGCAACACAGTAAGTGTAAATCTGGAATAATCAGAGGCCTTTCAAATGCCTGTCAAATCAAACAGACTGCGTGGATTACAGCCAGCAGTCACACACACACACACACACACAAACAATAGCATTTACTCACGCACTGATAAAGGAGCGATCTTGCACAATAAAGTAGCGTTCTCCTACAAAATCACTCCTTTACTGATGTCATCAAGTCAAACGGAATGTGAAAGAAAAATAATGTATCATGTGACACATGTATCATGTTTTTTTTTTTGGTGTAAATTTTTTTTTTTAAAGTAATTTATTTCCATGCTGTATAGTAATGTTTTATTTAAAGCTGTGCTAGCTTTGCAAGTCTGGCACCTGTTATTTAGTTAAACAGTACAGATAAAAAATGATAAAAAATATTAATACATATACAGTATATATATATATATATATATATATATATATATATATACACACGAGTAGCCATGCGATATGGCTGTATATCAGCACAGCTGTAAGTTGTCCATAGGCATGTAAAATAGGCACTATGAGTAAATATGAGTCACATATTTCAGGTCTAAACAACTACATTCTCGTCTTAAAAAACTATTAAAACAACAGTTCGTGGTACAACAAGTAGTATTCGCAAATATTACGGTTGATTTGATCTGCCGCCATGACGGTCACTTCAAGCGGAGTGATACAAACGGGTGAAAAGGTAGGAGTGCTGTTATCACTGAAATATCGCACGGCTATCAGCCAATCAGATTCGAGAACCAGACAGAACTGTTGTATAAATATATATATATATATATACTGCATATAACATTGTTTCATTTTTTTTTTTAAATAAATAGAAATGAATACTTTTATTCAGCCTAGACACTTTAAGTTGATCAATCGTGACAGTAAGCACATTTATCAAGTTTATCAGAAAAAATAACAAAATAATCAAAAAGTAATACGAACTGCTCCTTGATCACAAAATCAGCATATTAAAATGATTTCTGGAAGATCATGTGACTCTGAAGACTGGAGTACTGGCTGCTTTAAAAAATCAGCTTTGTCATCACAGGAATAAATTACATTTTAAAATATATTTAAATATTAAATTATATAATTAAATTATATAAATTATATAATTAAATATTAATATATTTTAAATTGTAATAATATTTCACAATATTACTGTTTGTATTATTATTATTATAAATTATTAAAATAAATCCGTAAAATAACGGAAAAGGTACTCGCAGCTCATTACCTGGACATTATCCAGTAATTTTACGGACATTTCCGTTAACCCTAAAACACAACTCAATGAAGTGCAAAATTCTAAATACAGGTAAAAAAAAAAAAAAAACTGTAAAAAAATTTTGTTAAATTAATACAGTACATTGTGCCCTATTTTTACAGAATTTTTTAGAGTGTAGTCTTCCCCACGGCTCATGGATGTGTCTGTGGTGCACAGTAATAGACTCCTACAATATTCTTTTCAAATCATCTCATTAAAGTCAGCTATGTTACCATATATCAAATTTGTTTTCAAGCACACTCTAAGTGCAATTATGTTGATAGAGAACTTCAACACCTATGAAACAACTTGCAGTAAATTGCCTCACTTAATGTCATACAGGTATTGGTCATGTGAAGAGCTTGAACGTTAGAACTGGATGCGTTGAAGTACTACATCATCATCCCTTGTTAACACAACAAGCATTCAGTCTCTTATTTTTATTGCATCATCTTTTTTGGCTTAGCTGCTTAGTAGAAAGTGGGGCAGCTTACTCTTAACTAATAAGAGAAAAACACAGTCTAATACAAGGAATGCTATGATATTACAGAGTTCATCAGTAGACATCAATAGGTCTCTTTCATGTAGTTTTCTTTCAGAGTGAGAGAATAGACAGTGCTGGGAAAGAACTGAATTTGGAGTTGAAGGGATCCCATGAGAGTACATGTCTGAATGGGTGTGAATGGCTGAATGACAGAGATACACGCTCAGTGCTGTCATCTCACTCATCAGAAGAGACAATCCCAGCCGATAATGTCTCATTGAGGCCTTACGCATGGCTTTGTTTAAGTGACATTTCCTGACAGGCCTCGGTGATAACATCAGATAACCATTGTTCTGCATCTGAACTGAATCCCAGGAGCTTCTAAAGGGCTTAAAAACCATGTGTGTTTGCAAGACGTCAAGGTTTGGCTGGTTAGCATGGTCCAGTTACTACCACTAGATGCCTTAACCACAACATCCGAGGGCAAAAATCTTCTTGAATAAGGTTTCTGTTTATTCTGATGAAAATAAAATAATTTCACTTTCGATAGTCCACTTTAAACATTATACAAACTACAAGTAACCTGGTAATTACTTGTCAGTTACCATCATTAGAGTATCAGTAGACTGTCTGCTTAATTTCTGCTAACACTTTATTTTGACATTCTACTAACTATAAGTATCTTTGCAGGTATGTCAACTTATTCTACTAACCTCAATCATAACCTAACAGTCTACTAATACTCTAATGAGAGTTAAAGGGATAGTTCACCCAAAAATGAAAATTCTATTATCATTTAATCCCTCTCTTTTTTCCAAACCTGTATAAATTTCTTTGTTCTGCTGAACACAAAGGAAGATGTTCGGAAGAATGTTTGTAACCAAGCAGATCTCAAAAGCAGATGTAAAAGCAGATCTTTTACAACAGGTGCGTCTTTCCATGAGACCAGGTTGAGACTGTCGGTGCAAAAATCTGGGCAAAAGTTGTGTAGTGTATTCCAGCCTTTAGTTGACATGTAGTTGCAAAATAATGAGAGTTAGTTGACATGTAGAAGTTAGAATGTCTGAAGTGAACTATCAAAATAAAGTGAAACTAAGTAAGTTTTGACCATCTTTTTGATTTGTTTAGTTAATAATAAGCAGATATGTAATCACTGCATTTGCGTGATACACATTTTATATGATTGAGCAGCATTAATGAAAACACGCTGGAACGGCAAACAAAGACATCAAAAGATAAAAAAGCATGTGAGTGGATGGAATCATGGAGAAGGACACTCTCAGCAGTGTAATACATACTTTTTCATACAGTTCAATAATTTATTGACTCTGCCAAGACAGGATAACACACCCGCCACCAAAGCTCATTCAAGGTTTCTGAGAAGACCCTTGACACAGAGTTTGCTGGGAAATTGGAAAAGTTCAAATCTGTCTCTCAGTGATTCTGAATTATTGAACCAGCCCAAATATGCCTCCTCCTTTTCTTCTTCTCTTTTTTTATTCAGCTTTCACCCAGCTTGAGGTCACAAGTGTAGTGCTGTCACTTCAAGCATTGAAATTCATTGAGGACAGAGCTGCTGTGCTAATTGGATGTCTGAAATGACATTTTTTTTTAGCTGAAATGTGTTTCTGTTGACGTTTTTTCTGGTTTGAAGGACAGTAAAGATGTTGAGGACTATTACACACTTCAGCATCAATGCTGATTCACATCTCAGTTTGCGTCAGAAACATTGTCCAGTGTGCTGTGCTTCTTTTCAATGTGCATTAGATTGAGCAAGTAAACAAATGATTAGTGTAGTGACTGAATAGTGAACAGCTCATCTGGTCATTTTCCTACTAGCTTCACTTCTCAAAACTTTCTGTCGAAGGAAATTCTCCCTTAATAAATCACTCTAGGATTTGAGCACTGCCCAACAGAGAAGCGTTGACAGCCCAGCCGTGCTGAGATTTGACGAGAGGCCTCTTGTGTTTCCACCCTGCAGTTTGACATGCAACAGATGTCCCTGGAGGAGCTCAAACATGTCCTGTTCCACGCCTTCAGAGACCATCTCACCATGAAGGACATCGAGAATATTATCGTCACAGAGGAAGAGAGCTTGAAGGAGAACTCAGGAAACTGCCAGACCGAATTTCAGGGAGGTAAATAGCAAAGAAAACAATTTCATATTAATTGACGGATCATGCAACAGTTGTTTACAGACACTGGAAACTTTGCGAAGCTTCAGTGAGGTGATGCTTAAAACTGACAGTACTCGAGAATTCAGATCTGTATGAATTCTGATGAAAATATTTTATTTCCACCTTCACATGACAATAAAGCGCAGCAGTGAACGGACAGTTTTTCAAGAGCCTATATGTATTTTTCTACACAGGCATTTCAAAAACGTCTTCAATAAAGAGTTTAAACCAACATACAGTACAAACTATATCAAATACTGTTGTAATTCAAATCAAAGTACAAAACTGTGTACTTTTATGAGGCAATAAAGTACTCCTCCTATGACACATTCGAAATGAATTGAATCAAAAATGATAGTAAAATATAAAATTATTGACTTTATTATTCACTAGTCATTTACTCATGGTAACAGCAACTTCTCTGATTGGTGCATCCAACTAGAAGCTTGTTTATTAAATTAAGCTGAAACCACATTGACTTTTGGCTTCTGCAGAAGCATAAATCATCGCTTCACAATCTCAGAGCTCATAGCAGGTCTTCAAAGATTTATATGTTATCATAAAAAATCCATTTCTTTATGGATTTTTACTTCCGGAGCCAGACTATTGTGGTCTATAGCCTGCTGTGTTTGCCCAGAAACTGTCCGTTTAATGAGTTGAGAGTTCTGTGGTCTCAGTACATTATATGTTTTTATGGATGAAAATCATCTGATAAATGAAAACAACTTGCATAATGTTTTCTTTAATTCCAGGAAGAAATTCAACTCAAACCATTCTTCACAGGTTACTTTTGAATATGGCCATAGATGGCCCCGTTTTGAGGCATAATTGAACCAGATGTTTTCATCAGCCAACAAAAGTAAAGGGAATGAATGGAATTCAGAAACAGGGAAATTATTGTAACGGTTCGTATCCAATTATGTTTCAGCAGTTCAATATTTAATCTCAATATGCAGCACAGAATAACAACACAAATTGAATGGAATTGAATCTGCTGGCCTGAGAAAAAGGTGAATAAAATGTAACAATTTCATGCCTCAAAATCCAATTAGTCTGTCTCGTTGTTTAAAAATATATCTTTTATTGGCCCACGCCGTGCCCTTAAACAGTTTCACCCGAATAATTTATGCTATTTGTGTGTGCGTTTGCGATAATTAGTGTGCGACGTGTGTTGAGTCCAGTAAGGCACCTCAGCGGATCCACATGTTTTGTTTCATTATTGTGCATATTCAAAGCCTCATTATGCACAGAGATCAACAGCACTGCTGGATCATTGTTCGGATGGCTTTTGCTCATTGTCTGCTGTCATCTCTTCTCATTGATGTCTAATGCTCCATAGCAGTAACCGCTAGCAGCTCTTCTGTCTTTCATATATGCTCTGTTCTACTCCATCAGTGCATTCGAAAAAGAAGAATCGTCAGACGTGTGTCCGCAAGAGCCTCATCTGCGCTTTTGCAATGGCCTTCATCATCAGCGTCATGCTCATCGCAGCCAATCAGATGTTGCGGAATGGCATGGAGTAGCCCCGCCCACTGTGAACCCTGGTTGATCTGACCTCTACTTAAGAAACATGCATTAAAAGCTACACTTTATTTTAGTTTGAAGAGTGTTAGGGCGACCACAGTACAGAGGATGTGAATCCCAAGCGAGATTTCTCTCTTATATTTATAATGTCGATTGTGATTGTGACAGACAGAAACAACAGTGAGGAATGTCCTCCATCATCAGCTTGACAGCGACATGCAAGGGCTCCTCACTGAATATCATTTAATGCAATAACATGCCGTGTCCCTCTGCGCTGCGTGTTTTTCTCATTCCCTGTCTTTGAAAGGCGACGACTTTGTACATTATCTCACTCCAAGCTATGTCAGATGGGAACGATGAGGAGTGATTGGCAGCCTGTCCAACTGAGCCACTGCAGGATGTCTGGCATCAAGAGTGTGTGCATGTTCATCTCAAATGCAATGTCCGATTTGTTCTGAGCCTTACTGTGTTGAAGCTCATCTATGGAAATCATTGAAGATATTTTTTAGTGTTGAAGGGACTGTTGGGTATTTTGGAATAGCATACGACCATACTATTACTTTTACAGTATGCAGTATACTGTGTACAGTATGCAAAGAAAACTCCTATTACCAAAATATGCAGGATACAACCTGCATGGGATACTGTATCTCACAATGCATCTGATGAATCTGATGTGATGAATGAGCCAGAAACTATTTCAGCTGATTTTTAACATCTCCATCTTTGGCTGAACTGTAAGTACTTGCCATATTTCCAAAGTGAGGCAAGTTTATTTACATTACAATAGCATAGGGGGAGAGGGAGACATTTAAAACAAAATATTTCAACATCATTTAAGAACATAAAAATGAGTAAGGTAAGAAAGAAACAAGTTTAAATAAAAGTTTAAAATAATAATTGATAGCAGTCGTTGAACTAAACATGCAGTGTCAAATTAAATGACAACAGCATCAAAAAATAGTTAGACGTACACTACCGTTCAAAAGTTTGTGATCATAATTATTTTTTTTTATTTGTAAAAAACTTCTATGCAAGGATGCATTAAAGGTACAGTAAGCAATTTCTGAGAAACTGCTGATATTTGAAATCAGCCCGAACACACACTGCCTTCATTGCTTCGGCCCCAAAATACACAAACACACAATGCAAGAGTGGATGCTACGGAAGAGGATTAGGGCCAAGCAATAATAAAAAATAAAACCATCTCAAGATTAAAGTTGTTAAATTTCGAGAAAAAACTCGTTACATTTCGAGAAAAAAGTCGAGATAAAATTTTGAGAATAAAGTCATTAAATTACGAGAAAAAAGTCGTTAAAAAGCGAGAACAAATTCGTTAAATTATTTAAAAAATGTCGTTAAATTTCGAGAAAAAAGTCGAGATAAAATGTTGAGAATAAAGTCATTAAATTACGAGAAAAAAGTTGTTAAATTACGAGAACAAATTCATTAAATTCCGTATTTGTTCTTATAATTTAACGACTTTTTTCTCGTAATTTAATGACTTTATTCTCATAATTTAATGAGTTTATTCTCAACATTTTATCTCAACTTTTTTCTCGAAATTTAACGACATTTTTCTCATAATTTAATGAGTTCATTCTCAACATTTTATCTCGACTTTTTTCTCGAAATTGAATGACTTTATTCTCAACATTTTATCTCGACTTTTTTCTTGAAATTTAATGACTTTATTCTCAACATTTTATCTCGACTTTTTTCTTGAAATTTAACGAATTTGTTCTCGTAATTTAACGACTTTTTTCTCGTAATTTAATGACTTTATTCTCAACATTTTATCTCGACTTTTTTCTTGAAATTTAACGAGTTTTTTCTCATAATTTAATGAGTTCATTCTCAACATTTTATTTCGACTTTTTTCTTGAAATTTAACGAGTTTTTTCTCAAAATTTAACAACTTTAATCTCGAGATGGTTTTACTTTTTTATTATTCCTTGGCCCTAATCCTCTTCCGTAGGATGCTGCTTTATCATAGCTGAAGTGAAGCAAAATAATGAAAAAAATAAAGTGAGGATGACTAGCGAAAGATAAGGACGAACAAAAAATGAACACACAGTACACAAGAGTATATACATGCAAGAGTTTGTTGTTAGTCGACAGCAGCACACCAGCTCCAGACAACCAACATTACTCACATATGGAGCAGAAACAGCGTCTATTTTCAGGCCTTCCCGCTTATAGGCCTCTTCAGCACTAAAAAGCTTTTCTAATATTAATTCTAATATCATGTATGATCATAACCTTTCTTTTTCCACTGATATTCCTCTGACCTTTCTCTCTTGTAATGTCTCTACAGTCTTTCTTCAAATCTCCCTCTTGCTCACTCTCTTTCCTCCCCCATTATGACTGGACACGCCCCCCTACTGATGATTGGCTACAAGTATGTTGTGGTACAAAGTCCGAACCAGTTTCAACAGTAGCCGGGTTTTCATTACAGATTTACACAAGACTTTTGCGATAAATGTCGATAAAAAACTATTGCGAAATGACGGCATTTACATTAACCAATGTTATGCGACTAAAAAGTCATTCCAAAAATCATGGAAACGGATGTTGGTAGGTTTAAGTATATAGCAGCCACTGCACTAGCCATTATTTTTAATTGAAGGATATATAGGACCCTTTGAGGTCTTGATAAATTGTGGCATTTCATTGTTGTTTTTGTCTTTTATGAGTTTAATAAAGAGCTCTGTCTCATCTTTACCACACCATCTTTAAAGATTTGACTTTTACGTACTCCAGGTGACCTGTAAATGTGAACAGTAAAAAAAAACAGTTTCCATTGCAATTTTGAGAAATACTCCTTTTTCAATTGCCTGAAAAACCACCTCATGCGAGCATAAAAACTTTTTTGCGATATATGGGAGTTTGACATGAAATTGACGTGTTTCCATTGGGTGTGTTTTCAATTCGCAATTTCACTTTGCACAATAATTCAAACGCAGATAGTGTTTCTCAGAAATCGCTTACTGCACACAGTAAAATCCCCAGAGTTAAATCAACTCTACTCAGAGTACATATGGTCCTTCTCTAAATAGTGTTAAAGTAACACTGAAGCAGAGTTAAAGTTAATGAGATAATGAAGCAATTAATAAGGCTGTGACTGAAGTCAGTTACAGTTCTTGCGTTTATCTTTTCTTCTGTGATTCTGCTTGTTAACAGCAGGTGTTCATCACTAATTCACAATCATCCCTTCATTAATTGTTTAATTATCTCATTAACTTTAACTCTGCTTCAGTGTTATTTTAACACTATTTAGAGAGGGACCATATGTACTCTGAGCAGAGTTGATTTAACTCTGGAGATTTTGCTGTGCACCTTTAAATTGATCAAAAGTGACAGTAAAGACATGTATGATGTTACAAAAGATTTCTGTTTTAAATAATACTGTTCTTTTCAAAGAATCACTTTACACAAAAATATTAAGCAGCACAACTGTTTTTAACATTGATCATGTGACGCTGAAAAACACTGGAGAAATGGCTGCTTAAAATTCAGGAATTAATTATATTTTAAGATATATTAAAATAGAAAACAGTTAGATTGTTATAATATATCATAATATTGCTGTTTTACTCTATATCTGATTAAATAAATGCAGCCTTTGTGAGCATAAGAGACTTCTTTCAAAAACATTTTAAAATCTTACCGACCCCAAACTTTTGAGTGGTAATTTATAGTACCCAGTGTGAGAAGCAGCCTGATTTCTCATTGTTTGCTTCATAATTTGAGTTACAAATGCTTTGTGGCTGTACATTAACAGATTCCATATTCTGCAAAGCAAGTGGGATGAATTAAATTCCACACAGCTCCATTTTGTGGTACACCTTGTGCATTATGTGTAAACAGAATTATTGTTTTTTATGGGAATTAGAAGTCCGTTTGTTTCATTCATTCAATTACCCAGTAATCTCTTATTTTGTGTGTGTACGCAGAAGAAGAGAGTATAATACTCTCTTTGATTTTAAATATAGTATCAAGGTCTTCTCAATGTCTGCATATACTGTCTGGTTTAAATATATGACACTGAACTTCTGCGGAAGTGTCTATACTACATAGTTGGACTTTTTGGTCCATTTGGAGTCTTTATTCACTCAGGTTCAGAGAGTCAGTGAATGCAACATTAATTGCTCTGAATCAACCAGAAGTAAACTGGTCAATCTCTAAAATAGCACTTTTTCTTTTACAGTTAGAGTCTATGTGTGTAATATAAGTATTTGTCTACCTGTTTGTCTATATATTTATAATATGTGTGAGCACATCAGTCTCCTTCCCCGTGTCCCTTATTATTATGTATGCTTAACAGCCGTTTGTCACACTCCCCCGTATATTGCATGTGTATTTATGCATATAGTGCCACACAAAAGAGTCGTCTGTTTGACTGTCATGTTTGCATGTTCAGAACACTAATGCAGTGCTTTTTCAATGTCTGTACTGTTTGCAGGCATTTGCTGAGAGCATCAGTCTAAATGTCTGAACTCCCATTGTTTCCTTCCTGTGAGCAAATCTTATCTGAAACAGTACCAGCATTCTGTGCCAAAATACACTGCAAAAGAAAAGCGGATTATTTGGAACAGTTTACTGGACAAAGTTCCTGTCAGTTTTCCAGAACGTCACAGAACGGCTTGATTGAGGACTGGTGCTTTTTATTCTGTCAGTCTGTGCTTTGAATGCGGAAACCTCTGAATCGATGGCTCCATCTAGTGGGTTCGAATTTTGGAGGTTGTGACATGACAGTGGTAAAGAAGGAAATGACACATAGCAAAGAAGAAAGAAACAAGTAACTTTTACCAAAAATAAGTTGGAAACAGGAGTGTAATTCAGTGTAAATTCCATATATACAGTACCTGTCAAAAGTTTGGAAACATTACATTACATATATTTTATTCATCCAGGATGCATTAAATTGATCAAAAGTGACAGTAAAGATATGTATAATGTTACAAAAGATTTCTATTTAATAAATGCTTTAATAAATTTAATAAATGCTGTTTATTGAACTTTCTATTCATCACCAGAAACTGTTTTCAACATTAATAATAAATGTTTCTTAAGCAGCAAATCGGCATATTATAATGATTTCTGAAGGATTATGTGACACCGAAGACTGGAGTAATGATGCTGAAAATTCAGCTTTGATCAGAGGAATAAATTACATTTTAATATATATTCATATAGAAAACAGTTATTTTAATTTTTAATGATATTTCGCAATATTACTGTTTTTACTGTAGTTTTGATTAAATAAATGCAGCCTTGGTGAGCCTAAGAGACTTCTTTCAAAAACGTAAAAAATTTTTTTAATGTTTCCAAACTTTTGACAGGTACGGTATCAATTTAAAGTGTTACACCTTGTTATTTTAATACGTTATAAGAACATTTGCTTTGCTATTTCTTTCAATTATCACAAAGGCAGATTGGTGGACTAAAGTTTAAAAATGTCCAGCATCATTTTTACTAGCCGTTATTCTATGTATTCCTCCGCTTGTTGCCATTTTGTGGTTAGAATACACAATCTATATATATATATATAAAAACCCCTCTAGTTTATGGGCATTTTGAAAAGATAAATTGGTCCAGGTTTTATTTGACACTGTATTTTATATTTTGTTGATTAATAATATTTGTTTTATATTGGTATTTTATTTGTTTATTTTTTAATCTTGCAAAGGTTAATGGAATTTTTAAATTAATTTACTCTCAATCCAGATCCTAACTTCATCTGAATTTGAAGCATGCCAAATACATTTTTATATGTATGTATTTTTATGGATTATATCAAAAGGATTATTAATATGCAAAACAGTATACATGCATGCAGGATGTGGATTGACAGTCAGATTACAGCAATATGGTTTCTAAACAAAAATGTATCATTACATGTAAAGAATATGAATAAAAGAAAATTATTTATTGAACATGACAATAAACATATCTTTGCATCCAATAATTGTTCTCATCATAACCATCACTTTTTGTTATTATTGTTTGGGCCAGTAGGAGGCACAATTGGATTTTCTACAAATAAGACTAAAATAAATGACATGCTATTTTTTTTTTCTGCACTTCTCTTCTCAAGCTGTGCATATCTAAATATGATAAAAGAAGGAGCATAAATGAATACGCCAGTCTTGATTTCTTTAATTTAAAGAATCTACACAACCATCAAAGCATATTACTAACATATTTAAACAAAAATACTGTTTTCCAAGGCCTGAAGTAGAATGTGATAGTCTGAGGTAATAAACTCTAGAGTCTGTTTGAGGAATACTTCAAAATGTGTACTCAGTTATTCTCCGTTATACATGTGTGACCCCAAACATGTAAACAGAAAAATGTTTACAGATCACCTCAAGTTAACATTCTCAAGAAATCTGCTTTTATCAATTGTTTAAATTGTAACTTAAATTTTACAGCATTCTATGTAATCAAAGTAATTGAATACGAGTAAAAAGGCACTTGCTTTAATTTCAAATATACATTAGAAAATGAAATGAATGATTTTAGTGGCACTTTAAAAATGATGTTACCTACTTAATGTATACTTAGGAAATTGCCTTATTTGGCGAAAGATACTTGCTTTACCAGAGTGTTACTAGTGTAATATTCAGGTGTGCAAGTATGATACTAATGGCTGTACTGGAGCTTTTATCATAAATGACTCATGGCTTCCTTTAGAAAAATAGCCTAAAACATCATTACACAGCACAAGTCTCTCAATAAGATTAATGTTAATACTGTTGCAATATAATGTAGCACTGCTGCTGTAGTGTTTTCACACTGAGGTCAGCATCAAGCAATTCAAGTTTGTTTGGTGTGCAATTCATTTATACTTGACTTTTTTTTTTTTGAGTTTGAGAACAGTTGTGGGTGAATTTTATGACTTAATTTGCTGTTCTTTTTTTTTTTTTATATATATATATATATTTTTTTTTTTTACTTGTAAGATGGCCATGATTTATATATATTAACGGCCGTTAAATATTCTCAAAACATTCATGCCACAAGATAAGACTTGTGTTGAAACTCGGTTAATTGAAATTTTGCCTTATAATCATGAAATCTGTAAAATTGTGGAATTAATTCGGAACATTTGTTTAAAAAGATAAAAGTGTTTTCTTTCTGCCTTCCAAAATTTCCGTTTACCTTATTATATACTACCTTTCAAAAGTTTCGGGTCAGTAAGATTTATATTTTTGAAAGTCTTTTATGCTCATCAAGGTTGTTTTGTTTTTTTTCACATAAAAACAGTAAAAAAAAACACAATATTGTGAAATATTTTTACAATTTTAAATAACTGTTTTCTATTTTAAAATGTAATTTATTCCTGTGATTATAGAGCTGAATTTTCAGCCTCAGTCCTCCAGTGTCCTTAAGAAATCATTCTGGTATAATTATTTGCTGCTCAAGAAAACAGTTGTGCAACTTAATATTTTTTGTGGAAACGTGATACATTTTTTAAGGATTCTTTGATGAATTTTAATTTGAAATAGAAATCATACAATGTGTCCTTGCTGAAAACTTACTGACCCAAAACCTTTGAACGGTAGTGTATGCGGCGCAATATAAAATCATATGTTTCAAGAGTTAAAAATGAACATGAGGCACAATTTGATTTATCAAACTGTTTTTCATAACAGCTCAAGGCTCGTTTTCTGGGCCAGTTGGTAAAGAAAGAACAGAACTCTATAAAATTAAGAGTTCATCAGGTTTCTCTAAAACTCAGTGTGTAATGGACTGCTGAAATCCCTGGATCCAGTCTCACTGGGTTTCATGAAGACGCCCTCCATTGTTCTCCAGTAGCTGTGCGAGCTGCTGATCGTCATGCCGTGCACTTCTCTCTGGCCGTGGATGGGTCTGCCGTACTGCTCGCCCGTCACAGACAGCAGAGCCTCAGTGGCCGTGTGACGGAAGCGAACGGACTCGTCCCGCTGCCACACTGAGCCTGAGCACAGAACGGTCCACTCGTCCAGATGGTCGCCCTCGCCGTTCTCACCAAAGGCACTGACCTCCTAAATGGGAAGAGTTTATAGGTAAACTTGCACTGCCTATTGTAACATAAAACTGTACCTAAGGTACCTTTACATTACAGTGTGTGTTAAAAAATATTAAAACCTGATTTGAAGAAAGAGGGGAAGTAAAGTAGTGGCTGTGTAGATTGCGGCCCGTGTTCACATGGGTCAGTCGGATGTTCTGTCCGCACAGTACCGGAGTCCCTCGATGACATGAAGCATCACTGGTCCCCCGCACACTCCAGTAACTGTTACTGTCCTCCACTGCGGTCACACCGGTCACTGACTGCTGCCCACTACCTGTAATTAAATCATCACATTAACAGATAATAGAGAGAAGGTGCATCCTTCATGTACTTATGCACTATTCCATGCTGTTTAGTAGAATAAATGTAGTATAGTGTGTTCACATTGAAAATGCACTTCAAATACCGCGATAATGGACTCAAATAATCATATTCAAACACTACACGGTAGAGTACATAGTGCAAAGTATAAGTACATACTGTGTAGTGCGTCAGTTGGACAGTATAATTACCCTAATATAATATAAGTGAGGGTTGTTAAATTATATTTTACATCAAAGATTAAATCACTTCCATACAGATTGGACGAGCAGCATTAATGAATGGGAGTTACGTTACTCACCGGATCCATAGCGAACATCATGAGAGTGTAATCTGACGTTGTGTTTCACATTGAGCAGCTTCACCACCGACCCGCACGTTACAAAATTCATTTCACTGCCATGGGACAATGAAAACATACATGATAATAACACTGTTATGGACAACTGAACCCGCAATAACCCCAAATTGTCCATGGCTTGTTGAGCCCTATGGAAAAACTAATCTTTAAAAACCCTTACTGACGTCACACAAGGAGCGTGTGAATCACTAAACGTTAGAGCGCCGTCTTCAGGTTTGGAGAAACCACAGATATACATGTATGTATGCACATATCTATGTAAGAAACTATATTATTGGGTAAAAACAAGATTATGATTATATGGTAAACTTTAATAAAACTTTTGAAAAATGACAATAACACTTTCTCTATCGGCTTATATCATAAACGGCCACAACGATATCAGCAAATGAATTCATCCTGACCGGAAGTTAAATATGTGTATACCGGAACCAGAATCTCGACCGTAATCCTCAGCCATTTCTGTTGTCAGTATCCAGCTTCTTCAAAAGAGACGCTTCGTTCTTCACCTCAGCGCTTATTTTCAGGCATTTAAACTAATCGACCTTCCTCGCAAGGAAAAGTAAGTGCGCTTTTGTGCTCGATTCTTAGTTTCAGATTGGTGTTTTTAAAAGCGGAATATAATTCTTGGGGTTGTTTTTCTTATCGTATTGATTAGCTGTTAGCATGTGGGCCTTGATCTCCCACAGTGTCGCGGATAGAGTCGTTACATTATTTTATAACAATAAAAGAACAAGTTGTTTACGTCTGATTCATCGCTAACTTTCGGGATATTTCTTATTGGTGTAAACTTAGGTATAATTATGCGTCCCAAATTCCTTGGCTAATCTAATTTATCTATCTGGCTAGTTGCATGTCTGTCAAGTTCATCTCGATATACGTTTTGGTATAAAAGACCTGTATATACAGGAGTAACACTCAGATTTTGTCTTATTTAAAATAAACATTAGGTTAACATATATAACAAAGTGCTGTTTTGAATATCTAGTGCAAGAATAATTGATTTAAGATCCCTTGTTAAAAAAATAATAATCCTGTTTTGGTTTTTTTATACAGGCCTTGCAAACATGTCTGACTTCATCGAGAGCGAGGCTGAGGAGTCAGAGGAGGAGTTTGAGGAGAAGGATCTGAAGCCCAAGAAGACGCAGAGATTTATGGAAGATGATGGTAAGATGTTTCTTACTTAAAGCCACATCCAGGGCAGGAATACCACCAGAAACCTCATTTTAGTGTGCTGCTGTGTTTAATTCATTGCTTCATTGCTTGTGTTGTTGTTGTTGTCTCCAGAAGAGGAAGAGGAAGAAGAGAATACTGAAGATCAGGATGAGCATGGAAACCTGAGAGGACTCATCGATGATGGTGACGTGGAAGAGGAAGAACCGGTAGAAGCGCAAAGTGGGGGAGAGGACAGTGACTCTGGTGAAGAGGTCCGTCATCGGCGCAGGAAACGAAGTAGGTTACTCTAAAGCCACATTAGTAAATCCCTCTGTATTTTGTGTTTCATAAATTCACTAGTGAATAATAATGTAGTTCTCAATAGGGCTGGGTGAAATCAAATATTCACAATATGATAACTGCTATTTTGCTGAGGATAACAAATTAAGCATTGTTGTGAGTTCTGCAATGCTTCTAGGTGTACATTAACTTTCCTAAAGAACATATCATTATAATACTGTTGTGATTAGGGTTGGGAATTGAAAATCGATTCCAATTCTGGAATCGGATACTTGTAATAAAGTTAAAATTTGGATTCTGCTTATCGATTCGTGTCTTCAAACCATTTAAGCGCAAGAAGACACAAAAGAGAACTCAATTCGGGACTCGCACTGCCCTGTTTTCTTTGGTCACACATCCAAAAGCGTGCACAGAGAGCCACCCCTCATTATAATGCATGATACTATATGCGTCTTCTTGCCCTTGAATGCATGAATACACACAAAATTATGTCAAAATATCCTCATAAACACAGTCAGTTATGTCTTAAATGAACAAACGTTTGAGAAAGAAAACACATATTGGATCCTGCATGAGGTCTTAAAGTGACAGCAGCCTAATAATCATGCTACAGTTTGTTTCATTAATCAAAGAATAGATTTCAGGTGTATTTATTTGTACTATTGCTAATTTGTTTTTGTTCTTGTTTTATTGCTCTATACTTGTCTTTACTGATGTTTGAAATTTATATCAGTTAGTCCAGTTGTTTTTGCTGTTGTATTTTTGCTAAAACCATAGGAAAATGTTAGCGTTCTTTAGGCTGCTGATTTTAGTTTGTGGAAATCAGCTGCAACAAAACATTTTGCCAAAAAACACAAATATGTTTGATGTAATTGTTTGACTAAATGTTTTTACCTTACTGGAATCGAAACTGGGAATCGAAAAGAATCGGAATCGATAAGCAGAATCGGAATTGGAATCACTAAAATTCAAACGATACCCAACCTTAGTTGTGATGATTCCTTGTTTCATGACTTGTGAGTATGAGAGCAGTAAAACATTAATAGTGTCTATGATTTATATTTCATTAGCAAAACAGTGTTCAAGTTGGTAAATGTAGTTCATTTTTATGAAACTGTTCAAACTAGTCATTTCAGTTGATTGATTGACAGCTCTGATTCAGTTGTATGAATCAGTGCATCATCACTCAGATTTGTTCAGGAAATACTTAAATGATAATACTTTTTTTGGTTAGATGGTTGCATGCGAGTACTATTATGTACTTCCAATGTTTATTTAGGAAAAATGTGTCTTATAACTAAATTATTACTTCTTGCATTTGTTTTTTTTTAATCAATTTGACTACAATTAAGGTTGTTCTGATTAGAAAAAAAGCATTTAAAATATTGACAAGGCAAAAATTAAATTGTTTTCTGTATTGGTTTTCTATTTTGCTCAACCTTAGTTCTCATTTAAGAATATGTGTTGTATCTGTCAGGTTTTGATGACTATCTGGATGATGATGATCTGGACCTCATTGAGGAGAATTTAGGAGTGAAAGTGAAGAGGAGGGTAAGTCACCAAAGTTCCTGCCTGTGCTAGATTGCAGGTTTTTTGCTTATTTAACTGATACAAGTTAAACACTTTTGAATTCATAAAAAAATCACGCGTGTGTTCAGAAAAAGAAGTACTCTCGTGTAAAAACCATGGATGATGAGGGGGATGATGATGATGAGAAAGACATGATTGCTGATGAGATCTTCACTGGGGATGGAGACGGAGATGGAGAAGTTGAGGACGGAGAGGCTGTGGACACACTTCACACAAGAGATGATGAAGAGGAGGAAGATGATGAGGAATCTGGTAGAAAAGACATTTACTCTGTTCATCGTGGATTTGAATTCTTGTGCTACAATTCTGTAGAAATGTATTGATTTTTATTGTTTTTATTTATTTTTTTTAAATCTTTGCAGACATTGATGATTTCATTGTGGATGATGATGGACAGCCCATCACTAAAAAGAAGGGAAAGAAAGTCTCTGGCTACGCTGATGCGTAAGTTGTGTAAACTGTAAACAGTGTTTTGGTTATGTAAATATAGTGTGTGTGCCTTGGTGTCATGGACTAAATTCAAATGGCCTTCAACCCTAGTGTTGCTCTCTTTTCTGACGTTCCAGTGCTTTGCAAGAAGCTCAAGATATTTTCGGGGGTGACTTTGACTTTGCTGAGTTCGACACTGAGGCATATGATCATGCAGAAGAGGAAGAGGAGGATCAGGATGATGAGTCATGGGATCGACCGAAGAAGCAGACCAAGAGAAGAGTTGGACGTCGTAGCATCTTTGAGATCTATGAGCCCAGTGAGCTGGAGAGCAGCCACATGACCGATCAGGACAATGAGATCCGCTCTACAGACATGCCAGAAAGATTCCAGGTGTGGATCAGCGTTGGGCTGTGTATATGAATGTTTCCCCTTTCATGGGTGGGAATGAGGATATTTCATAACCTCTTGTCATTTGCAGTTGAGGGCCATCCCTGTAAAGCCTGCTGAGGATGATGAGCTGGAGGAAGAAGCTGAATGGATTTACAGGAATGCCTTCTCTACACCAACCATCTCCATGCAGGTAGGAACTGAATGTTTGTATATCATGATGTTTATATCATTGCACATTGCACAAGTTAACTTCTATGCTTATTTTGTTTTGGTTTGCACTTTAGGAGAGCACAGACTACCTGGATCGTGGGACAACCACTAATTTCAGCAGAAAGGGCCCCTCTACTATTAATAAAATCAAAGAAGCCCTGAACTTTATGAGGAATCAACACTTTGAGGTATAGTCATGTGGAGAAAATAGGGTGTATTAGGGCCGTGACACACCAAGCCTACGGTCGGCCGCCGGTGAACATTTGCCGCTAGTTCTTTGACGTCAGTTTGGTGTGTCGCAGCCTTTAAACTTGATAGATGGATCATCTGATATTAATTTGTCCCTTCTCTTTTCCATCCTACAGGTTCCCTTCATTGCATTCTACAGGAAGGAGTATGTGGAACCAGAGCTGAACATTAATGATCTGTGGAAGGTGTGGCAGTGGGACGAGAAGGTAAGGGCACAATCAAAATGTTCTCAGAATGCATTGTGGTTGCTGCCTTTTGTTTTAATTTAACAGTTAAATGTGGCTGTTTATGCTGTCCTCCTCAGTGGACCCAGTTGAAGACCAGAAAGCAGAACCTGACACGTCTTTTCCAGCGAATGCAGTCTTATCAATTTGAGCAGATCTCAGCTGACCCTGACAAGCCGCTGGCCGACTCGACTCGTCCCCTGGACACTGCTGATATGGAGAGGTATGAGCACCAACCTAACAAACTTTCTTATATATTATGCTGTGTTCACAGCAATCACTTGTTCTTTCTGCTTTGACAGGCTGAAAGATGTTCAGTCTCTTGATGAGCTGGGAGACGTCTACAACCACTTCCTGCTCTACTATGGCCGAGACATTCCTAAGATGCAAAATGCAACCAAGGCCAACAAAAAGAAACTGAAGAAGATCAAGGAAGTGTCAGAGGAAGATGGTACTGCCTTGTTTTCATTGAATGGGCCAATTATGATGTTCAGGCATGCATTAGGCTAACACCGTTTTTTTGTTCTACTAGGGGAAGAAGCAGAAGTGGAAGAGGAAGAGGAAGAAGAGGAGCAGAAGGGGCCAGATCTGAAACAAGCCTCCCGCAGAGATATGTACAGCATCTGCCAGGGCGCAGGCCTTGGTGTGTACATACTGTATTTATATTTTTTTGAGAAGGGGAAAGAAAAAAAAGAAAAATTCCCAGGCCCACTAGGGTTTTTAACATTTTTACATTTTTAACATAAATGTATAGCAACACATTTTATGGCCTTGTTTACACCTGGTCTTAAGGTGCATTTTGGTCGATTGGATCTCAAGTAGACGACGCTAAATACGGGTATGAACGGGATGTAAAACGTTTAGAGCTTGTCCACTTTCGACCACTTCCAGAGGTCGTCAAAAACGCATTCGACCGGATTGCTTTCATAGTTTAGACATTCATGTGGTTGAATGCTTTCAAACAGCCACAAAAGGCCACCTACTCTATGCCTAATGCATAAACATTATGAGAAGCGCTCTAGCCAGATGGGATTTAAACTTTGTCGGCTGAAGACCTATGTTTGGTTTGAAGATGAAAAACGTACCATTCCTGATTTTTTTCACCTTGGTCTTGTGGCTATCATAGCACAAATGAAAGCTGCTGTTTTCCATATGTTTTTTCCATCGTCTCCGGATGCATTCATATGTACATTGCTTGAGTTTTTTTCATCCATTACATCAAAAGATCTGAAAAAGCCCAAACATTTACCCGCCCATAAACCCTCCCCTTGAAGAAATGACTAATTAAAAAAAACTGTTGTAAACGGGAATGTCTCCCTCATCCACTTTTGATCCGATCAACCAAAACGCTTCTTAATACCAGGTGGGAACAGGGCCTGCATGTCAGAAATATGTTATATAATATAATGTAATATAATATATATATAATAATGATAAATATTATGTAAAGTGGAAAAAATTATTATTACTATTATTTTTCAGTTTATATAATTATATGCATATTATATAATGACAATGTAACTCCTTGAAAGTTATGAATTCAAAAACACTTTTTAAAAAAAAAAAAATTTTATTAGATGGTCTTGCCAAGAAGTTTGGTCTGACTCCAGAGCAGTTTGGAGAAAACTTGCGAGACAGTTATCAGAGACACGAAACCGAGCAGTTCCCTGCAGAGCCTTTGGAGCTGGCCAAGGATTATGTGTGCAGGTAATGGCTCATTATTAAAAGTTGTTCTGTGATCAAGTCTTTAACTCACTGCTTACTGAATAAGTTAGCAATTTGCATATTCATTCATTTATTTATTCATGTTTTCATAGCCAATTTAACACCCCGGAGACTGTTCTGGAAGGTGCTCGCTACATGGTAGCGATGCAGATTGCCCGTGAACCTCTGGTTAGGCACGTGCTCAGACAGACCTTCCAGGAGAGGGCCAAGATTAACATCAAGCCAACTAAGAAGGGAAAGAAGGTTGGTACTTTTACTACTATTGTGAAGAAGTGTCTGTATTCTACCATCATTTTATTAACTTATATTTTTGTTCATCTTCTACTCTTTTGCTTAACCATATTCGTCAAGGAAAGGGTATTGGCGGAATAGAAAACTTTCCCATCCCAGCAGAGTTCTATTGTGTTAGAGCTTTAGCTAGAATCAATTCTGTTGATGCATGTAGGCATTGTTTTTGCTTTGCAATAGATGTTAACGTAGTGAACTTCTATTCAAACCCAGACTGACCTGATGTGCCAGTGACTGCATTGTTTGTTCTTTTGTCAGTAATTCCACATCAGCTAATGTCTGTCATGTTTCCCAGGATGTGGATGAGGCACACTATGCTTATTCCTTCAAGTACCTGAAGAACAAGCCTGTGAAAGAGCTCAGTGGAGATCAGTTCTTGAAGATGTGCCTGGCTGAGGAGGAAGGCCTGCTTGCCATAGACATCTGTATTGACCTTGTGGGAGTCAAAGGGTATAGATGTGTCCTGAAAATTTTGGCTTGATTAACCTGAATTCAGTGTCAGGAAACCATTCAAGAGTTGTTACGGATTATATACAAGAGATACAGAGCAGTTTTGTTTGTCATCTGTACAGGTATGGCGATCAGACATACTTTGATGAGATTAAGCAGTTCTACTACAGGGATGAGTTCAGTCACCAGGTGCAGGAATGGAACAAACAGAGAACCCTTGCCATTGAACGTTCCCTTCAGCAGTTCCTGTATCCACAGATGGCCAAGGAACTTAAGAATAAGCTTATCGCTGAAGCCAAGGACAATATTGTTAAGGTGCCACATTGATTGCATGCGTTTCCTTTAAAAGCTACCCAACAGTTTCTGTACCAATTTGTGGCCTAAAACAAATTGATTTGTGTTTCTTGTGTCTGTGGTACAGTCTTGCTGCAAGAAGCTTTATAACTGCCTGAAGGTGGCTCCTTATCGGCCTGATCAGCAGGTAGAGGAGGATGATGACCTCATGGATGAGTCACAAGGAAAGGGTATCCGTGTACTTGGGGTGGCCTTTGCTTCTGGCAGGTATATATTTGTACTGAGTGAGAGAATTTCATTTGATTTTGAGTAGGGATGCATTATATCATCATATCGGTTATTGGCAAATACTGGGTATTTAATGCATTTAGGTTCTCTAATTCTCACTTAAAGTGAATCACAATTCAGAGAATAACACACAATGATATTAAACACTGTTTATTATGAATCTGTGAATAATTTTATTTTATAGTTTTAAATACTAGTTTATTTTTATTTTTTTAACAGAATAATGACCATTTATCAGTTACTCACCAAAAAGTCATTATAATTATCGGCTTGTCAGTATTGGCCAGAATTGTTATCAGTCCTTTTATACTTTTGAATGGTATCTGATAGTATTTTCTTGTGTTTCTATAGAGACACACCAGTTTTCTGTTCTCTCATCAATGGTGAAGGAGAGGTTGTGGACTTCCTCCGGCTACCTTATTTCCTGAAGAGGAGAAATGCATGGAGAGAGGATGAAAGAGAGAAAAAGGTGAAGAAACGGAAGCCCTGCCTTTACTATTGAGCTGTTAGTTAAAGGTGCCCTAGAATTAAAAATTGAATTTATCTTGGCATAGTTGAATAACAAGAGTTCAGTACATGGAAATGACATACAGTGAGTCTCAAACACCATTGTTTCCTCCTTCTTATATAAATCTTATTTGTTTAAAAGACCTCCGAACAGGCGAATCTCAACATAACACCGACTGTTACGTAACAGTCGGAATCATTAATATGTACGCCCCCAATATTTGCATATGCCAGCCCATATTCAAGGCATTACACAAGGGCAGCCAGTATTAACGTCTGGATCTGTGCACAGCTGAATCATCAGACTATGCAGGTAAGCAAGCAAGGACAACAGCGAAAAATGGCAGATGGAGCGATAATAACTCACATGATCCATGATTACATGATATTTTTAGTGATATTTGTAAATTGTCTTTTTTAATGTTTCGTTAGCATGTTGCTAATGTACTGTTAAATGTGGTTAAAGTTACCATCGTTTCTTACTGTATTCACGGAGACAAGACTGTCGTTATTTTCATTTTTAAACACTTGCAGTCTGTATAATTCATAAACACAACTTCATTCTTTATAAACTTCTCCAACAGTGTGTAATATTAGCTTTAGCCACGGAGCACAATCAAACTCATTCAGAATCAAATGTAAACTTCCAAATAAATACCATACTTACGCGATTAGACATGTTGCATGACGAACACTTTGTAAAGATCCATTTTGAGGGTTATATTAGTTATGTGAACTTTGTTTATGCTGTTAAAGGCAAGCGCGAGCTCCATGGGCGGGGAGCACGAGAATTTAAAGGGGCCGCAGCCTGAATCGGCTCATATTTAATTATGCCCAAAATAGGCAGTTAAAAAAATTACAAAAAAAAAATCTATGGGGTATTTTGAGCTGAAACTTCAGACACATTCAGGGGACACCTTAGACTTATATTACATCTTGTAAAAAGACGTTCTACGGCACCTTTAATTCCAGTTGACTTCAGTATTGTGGCTTTTAAAACAAAAGTTGTGTTTCCATAGCTTCAAGACATCGAAAATCTCAAGAAATTCCTCCTTAGTAAGAAGCCACATGTTGTTGCAGTTGCTGGGGAGAATCGGTATGTTTATTGTTGCTACTTTTGTTTTAAAAACGGCATAAGTTTTAAACTTGTATTGGGCTGCATGTTAATCCTGAATCTGGATTGTGTTCAGTGATGCTCATATGGTGATGGAGGACATCAAGCGCACCATCAGTGAGCTGGAGCAGGACTCCTCTCTTCCTGCGGTGGGAGTGGAGCTGGTGGACAATGAGCTGGCTGTGCTTTATATGAACAGCAAGAAGTCTGAGGTCAGTGCACTGAGATAACAAATTTGACAACACTTCCAATACCTTTCCTAATGTTTCTTTCACATTCTGCTCCTCTCATAGGCGGACTTCAGAGATTACCCACCTCTGCTTCGGCAGGCTGTGTCTGTGGCTCGCAAGATTCAGGACCCCCTAGTGGAGTTTGCTCAAGTCTGCAGCACCGATGATGACATTCTGTGTTTGAAACTGCATCCCCTGCAGGTACCAGCACATTTTTTCCTCTAATGACTTGGTTTCTGCTATTTGTTTAAATACTAGGGTTGGAACAACTCCTCTTGGTGTCAAAGTCGAAGTAATTAATTACAAAGTCGATACTGAAATTTAAAAAATGTGGTGATACCAGCCTTTCCCCCTAGCATTTTGAGTGCTGTTGAGTGGATTCTTAAACACCTCTGATTGGCCATTGTTCACACGCTCAACATTTATGTCTGTGATTGGCTACAGTGATCAACGCTTCAAAAATAATCATTAATGATGCTCTTCACCGAGCGCTTACACAGGTACACACAGCAGGGGACAAAAAGCAGGTGTCTATCAGCAGATCTGTCTATCTGTGGATATATTAGGGATCTGCTGATAGACACTTGCTTTCAAACGCTCCTATGTGTATTTGTGTAAGCGCTTGGTGAACCTATCGATTTCTGTGTAAAAATAAAATGATGCAATCTTTCTAAAGTAATTTTCTCCTTCCTGTAATTTTATGTGAAAATTGTCATTTTGATATCACCCCCCCACCCCCTCAATAATTTGGCTTCCATCCCTATATTTATTTTAGTCTTTCTTCAGAAAAAATATTAACAAAATAAAACATTTGAGTCGGCGACCTCTGGCTGAGTTGACACGGAATTACCCTATATTTTGATTTGTGATAGCTTTGTGGCCGCTTGTTTGAGATGGTTATTTGTGAATCATTTCTCATGTATTATCATTTAAATGTTATTCAGGAGCATGTAGTGAAAGAGGAGCTGCTGGGCGCTCTCTACTGTGAGTTTATAAACCGGGTGAATGAGGTTGGTGTGGATGTGAACCGAGCTATTGCTCACCCTTACACCCAGAGCCTGGTCCAGTACATATGTGGCCTCGGACCTAGAAAAGGCTCCCACCTGCTCAAGGTGAGACATTCTCCAAAATCTGTATTCTCACTTTCATTCTTTTTTTCTGCCTAAAAATGTTCTCTATTTGTCTAGATAATGGGTTAAGATTTTTTTTGCTAGAACTAAATCACAAGATGTTGAAATCATCTTCTGCACCTTCCCAATGTTCCTCAGATTCTTAAACAGAACAACACTAGGTTAGAGAACCGGACACAGTTGGTCACTATGTGCCATATGGGACCCAAAGTCTTTATTAACTGCGCTGGCTTTATCAAGATCGACACCGCCTCTCTTGGAGACAGGTAAGATGCTAAACGTAATGTGTGTGAATGACCAGCAGCTCACTCTGAATTACTCTGCATACTGAAGAAATAATATCATCTTTCACTCTGCAGCACTGATTCCTACATTGAGGTTCTGGACGGTTCCCGAGTGCATCCTGAAACATATGAGTGGGCTCGTAAAATGGCGGTGGATGCTCTAGAGTATGACGAGTCGGCAGAAGATGCCAACCCAGCCGGAGCACTAGAGGAGATTCTTGAGAACCCAGAAAGACTGAAAGACTTGGATCTGGATGCCTTTGCTGAGGAGCTGGAGAGACAGGTGAGCTTTGTTTAGGTCTTAATTTTTGTTTTTTCTTTTCTGTTAGCGGATGCATTTATCCAAAGCGACAATCAAGGAATACAGCATAAGCTGTTCAACCATGCACTTAACTGAACTAGACAGGTTTCCTGTAACCATGTATCTTTTTTTTTTTTCCCCCAGGGTTATGGCAATAAGCAAATTACACTGTATGATATCCGAGCAGAGCTCAGCTGTAGATATAAAGATTTGAGAGCCCCTTACAGGCCTCCCAACACTGAAGAGGTCTTTAACATGCTCACCAAGGAGACGCCTGAGACCTTCTATATTGGTAAATACTACCTGAGTGTTTTTAGATATTATAAATGATTTTAGAATAATCTATAATCATAAACCTACAGATTTACATATTTTAGAGATGCTCAGTCTTGATACTGTTGGAAATATTTTTGTCAATCTCTGTGCACATATAGGTAAACTCATCACCTGTGTGGTGACTGGCATCGCTCACAGAAGGCCACAGGGTGAGAGTTATGACCAGGCCATTCGTAATGATGAGACGGGACTCTGGCAGTGTCCTTTTTGCCAGCAGGACAACTTCCCTGAACTCAGTGAGGTGGGAATCTTTTCTGTTACCTTTCAAAGGAATGAGATTGTGGAAGTTTTAGCTATTGCACATTAGTAAAATGCTTGTCATGATGATGTTGTGTGTTTTTCTCAGGTGTGGAATCACTTTGACAGCGGCTCCTGTCCTGGTCAAGCCATCGGTGTGAGAACCAGGTTAGATAATGCCGTCATGGGCTTTATCCCAACCAAGTTTCTTAGTGACAAGGTGGTCAAGCACCCTGAGGAGAGGGTCAAGGTGAGCTAATGTCATATTTCCTTTCTTTACTTTATCTGTTTATTCATTTATATACAATATAAATCAAATATGTCGCCTTAGAAAAGTTCTGGAAGTCTGGAAATGTCCTTTTGACACACTTATGCCTGGATCTCCACTGTTAGGTTGGCATGACCGTGCACTGCCGCATCATGAAGATTGACATCGAGAAGTTCAATGTGGACCTCACTTGCAGAACATCTGATCTGAGTGACAAGAACAATGAATGGAAGCTTCCTAAAGACACCTACTATGACTTTGATGCTGAGACAGATGATGTTAAACAGGAAGAGGAGCATAAGAAGAAACAGCAGAGAACCAGTCAGTATTGACCAAATCTCTTTTTGAGAGCATTTACCATCTTTTTAAGTAATGCAGGAATGACTTTTGTTTTCTTTCTCTAGCTTACATTAAGCGTGTGATCGCTCACCCATCCTTCCACAACATCAACTTCAAACAAGCAGAGAAGATGATGGAATCCATGGACCAGGGTGACGTAGTTATTCGACCCAGCAGTAAAGGGGAGAACCACCTGACGGTCACGTGGAAGGTGGCTGATGGGATCTATCAGCATGTGGATGTGCGTGAGGAGGGCAAAGAGAACGCCTTCAGCCTTGGACATACTCTCTGGATCAACACTGAGGTGATCTGTTGCGACATCACGCACATTATCATTGAAAAGTTTGGGGTCAGTAAGAATTTTTTTTTTCTTTTGTTTTTGTCTTATGCTCACCAAGAAATTTGATTAAAAATACAAAAACACTAATATTGTCAAATATTAAAATTTTAAAATCTGTATTTGAATATATTTTAAAATGATGGTATTTACTCCAGTCTTCAGTGTCATATCCTTCAGAAATCATTCTAATTTGCTGATTTATTGATCTAGAAACATTTCTTATCACAGGTGAAAACAGTTGCTTATTTTTTTTGTGGAAACTGTGATACATTTTTTTTTATATAATTATTTGTTAAAATGATCATTCAAAAGGACAGAAAACATTTGTAATATTATAAACATCATGATCATTTTAATATATCCTTGCTAAATGAAAGTTTATTTCTTTTCTTTTTTTTTTTTTCAATCTTGACCCCAAACTTTTGAACGATACCGGATAAGCACACTTGCTCATACAGTACATCTGAAATCTAACGGCAGTTGTGGTTGTCTGCAGGAATTTGAGGATCTGGATGAAATCACAGCCAGATATGTCCAGCCCATGGCTGCATTTGCACGAGATCTGCTTGGCCACAAGTACTTCCACGAGTGCAATGGGGGCGATAGGAAGGTATGTTATGATTCTGAGGAACTACCACTTTTCTGTTTTCTTCATCTTGATTTAATACTCTATTAGAGATAAAATGGCCTCTGCAAATTTTACATGAGTTTTTCATTTATCTTTTCTTCCCTTTGTACAGAAAATGGAGGAACTCCTCATAAGGTCCAAGAAAGAGAAGCCAACATTCATCCCCTACTTTGTTTCAGCTTGTAGAGACCTACCGGGCAAATTTCTCCTGGGTTACCAGCCTAGAGGGAAGCCGAGGTAACGCACACTACCCAACTAGAACAGGGCACTAGACACGTCATGATTGATTGATTGATTGATTTTATTTATTTTTAACTCTCTGGAGTCCGTTAACGCCCCGATTTTTTTTTTCACATTGCAGCAAAACAGACTTAAAATACTCTGTCATTTCTTGTCATAGAGACACAAGTAATATATCAATTGAAACTATAGAATATCTTCTTTTATTTGTATACACTCAGAGTAAAAACACAATGTTGTGCTTTTTGTAAAATGAAGAAAACTAACATCATGCGTGATCTCTCGTCTCCCTCTGAACGAAGTCCAATCTGATAGTTCTCAGAAAATAGAACTGTAACTTATGAATACTAATGACAAAAAAATGACACTTATGTCTAAAGAAACGTTGAAATGTCAGGTTTTAAATCGTGCAAGTCAAATCGAAAATAAACATTCTGTGTTTACACAATCTGTATGAAAAGAGAGCCATGTCAGAAGTCTGTGATTCAGCTCATTATCCGCTAATGTGGCCACGCCCACAGAGCCAGCGCTATTCAGAGGCAAATTCAGAGGCAATACTTGTATGCATTGTCTCAATCGTGTATTTATTGTCCTGAAAAGTGTTTATCTGGATGTTAAAGCCATGGTTAGCGATCTCTAGAAGACATGCAGTTAGTTCCTGGTTCCATTTCTTCTTTATATGAATTTGTGGCCTGAAGGTGTACATAGCGCCCTCCGGCTGCAAGTATGAATTGAAAACACAGTATCTAGCACTCATAGTGATGACTATAAATATTGAATAAATATTACTCCTCTGACATAAATATATAAGAATCCATCAATATTTCTCCAAATGTGCATGCTTTTAAGCTAAAAGCCTATATGAAATGCCATAGAGGTAACATAATTGTTCAGACACTTTGCATCACAGAAATACATATTTTAAAGAATATAATAGAATACCTTTATTTTAAATTGAGCTGAGACATGATTACAGAGGGTTTTTTCACAGCCTACTGAAAGGCCTCATTAATATGCAAGTCATTTCAGGTCATTATTATGCGATTCTTTTGTCTTCTCAGGTGTAAATGACCCATTATTCATGATGATTCACGCCTCCACGCATACTGTGTTTCTTGACAAAAAGTGTCTTACAAAAACTAAATCAATATATTGTTTTATATGAAGGAGTAGGCAGCATAATTTTTACATAATTCTGAAGCAAAAACTCTAGTCTATAACCTCCAATACCCAAAAGTCTTGTGAACACAGATTTAATATACTTTTTTGGCCTTATTTCAGTGACTTAAGTTTTTTTGTTTTTTCAATAACCATGCATAAACATTATTCCTTCAAAAACACAAACATGTACATACATGTTCCTCACATATTATGGTAGCCTAGTTTGTGCTGAATACAGTGTAATGACACTTGTGTCATTAATATGTTTATGAACAACTGAAAAAAGCACAAATGTCAGGGCATGTCAAAACTTCTCCAGGCCCCAAATCAGCCTCAGACTCCAGAGGGTTAATAATGTTTTGCTTTTGGTCTTTTGTTTTGCAGGATAGAATTTGTAACCATCACTCCAGATGGCTTTAGGTACCGTTCTCAGATATTCCCTACAGTCAATGGTCTCTTCCGCTGGTTCAAGGACCACTACCAGGATCCTGTGCCAGGTTAGTAGTCTCCATCTTAACCCCATCTCTGGCCTAGCATCGTTATTATTCCTTTTAATTCTGAGTTGTTGTCTCTCTAAAGGTGTCACGCCAACCAGCAGCAGAACGCGAACACCAGCATCAGTCAACGCCACACCTGCCAACATTAACATTGCGGGTATGTTAGACATGCTGACATCTTCCCTGAAAACAACAGTGATTTCTTCAGATGATTCTTCTCATAAATGTATTTTAAAACATACCTGTCCCCTCGCTCTCAGACTTGACTCGAGCCGTCAACGCTCTCCCGCGAAACATGACATCCCAGATGTTCAACGCCATAGCAGCGGTTACAGGACAGGGCCAGAATCCCAACACAACACCGGCCCAGTGGGCCTCCAGTCAGTATGGTTACAGTGGTGGCAGCAGTGCAGGAGGAGGCGGCAGCAGCAGCGCTTATCACGTACGAGACCTGCACCTATTTGCCTCTTTATCCTACTGAATCAAAATAGAGCACGCTAATATTTAATATTTCCGCGTTTTCAAGGTATTTGCAACGCCCCAGCAGCCAATGGCCACACCTATGATGACGCCCAGCTATTCTTACACCACACCTGGCCAGCAGCAGGCCATGACCACGCCCCAGTATCCCAGCAGCACACCGCAGTCCTCACACGGACACCATCAGCATTCGTCCTCCACGCCATCGTCCTCGTCATCGAGAGTGCGGACGCCACAGCCCAAGTGAGTGCTACTGCTGCTTTCTTCAACACACAGAACCATGTTAGCCACATCACAAAAAGAAAACTCTCTGTACTCTTGGATTTGGTTAGTTCATCCAAAAATGGAACTTCTGTCATTAATGACTCGCCCTCATGACGTTCCAAACCCGTAAGACCTTCGTTCATCTTCGGAACACAAATGATGATCTTTTTGATGAAATCTGAGAGCATTCTGTCCAAACTTTTATAAGAGACTCAATCGCTTTATATGATGAAATGGTGGTTTAATATTGATTTTATATTGCTATATATTGCCTGGTTTATGTTATTATGGGCTGCTAAGTACTAAAACTCGATCTGTGTTCCCTGCAGGACAAGTTCCCATACTGCCGTGGATTGGGGTAAGATGGCTGAACAATGGCTGCAGGAGAAAGAAGCCGAGCGGCGGAAGCAAAAGACGCCCCGCATGACGCCCCGACCTTCGCCCAGCCCTATGATCGAAAGCACGCCCATGTCCATCGCCGGAGACGCCACTCCTCTCTTGGACGAGATGGACCGATAGGAGAAGGGAAGGGGTGTTCAGACATCTCATATAAAACCCAATCCATCCACATCCCATCTCTCACTCTCCGTCTTTTGCTCTCTTCCGCTGCTAGAAGTATTTCTTTGAGTCATTCAGAGCTACTGATACAAAGACAAACACTTGAAATATGGTGTCGACAAACCGATAGGAAATGGACCTAAAATAAAAGTTTGTCACGAAAGTTTTTTCTTTCTTTTTCTTCTTTTTAAGTATGTGCAGAATGCACCTCTTTTTCTTTAGTTTTTTTTTTTTTAAACTAAAATTAAAAGGAAAGGCTTAAAGCATGAGACGCTGCATGAATGTGCCCATGGGAGCTGGTATTCAATTCATCATAAGATCATTAGTTCAGGGCCACTGAGAGAGCTTTTCTTTTTGTATCTGGCTTAAACATTAAAATAAAACCCTGTTTCAGTATGAACCAGAGCACTGTAATGATTTAAAATCCGTGCTCTGTTGAGCTGTTACGCAAAACTCTGAGAATAAAGCACTCGGGAGATTTGTTTATCTACTCTAAAATGAAGTATGTTTAAAAGAGATCCTGTAAATGCTGTGTCCTTGTGGACCATTTCGGTGATCTGAACATATTTTAAATTCTAAACTTTGAAAAATGATGTTTTTAAGTTTTGCTGAACCCATTCATTTAGCTGTTCATTTAAGTTCAGAATCAGATGTCATTGCTTGTACAAGTAAACTGAACTAAAGATATTGAGACCTCCTGAGTTTTTTTTGCTTTTTCAGTTTGGAGGCTGTTTGTGTATGTGAATGCATCTTTGCTGGCCAGACTTCCTGAAGGTGTTTGCACACATGCTGTTTTAAACTGTATTTCCTTCATGTACAATCCTATGTATCACTATAGACTGAAAGTGTGACATTTAAGCAAAGAGAACTTTATGAATAGGCTCCTTATACTGTAACAATATTTTCACACATCAAGCAGGTATTTGTATTATGACTTCCCACCCACACACAACCCATATAGTGAATCTTCCAAGTTCTGGGAAGTGTTTCTGCTCTGATCATGTGTTCTTTTGGCACTGAAGCTGCACTATGCCTTCAGGTCAGGAAGTGAGCTCAAAGTGTCTATACCAGTCACTGTTCAGTGTATTTCATTGCTGACATCCATTTCATTTCTTTTCATTTGATAAAGTTGTCAAAAATAAACTTCTGATTCAAGTGTTTTTATTTAAGTAGTGCGTTTCTTAATGGTCTATACTGATTTCAGTTAGTAAAGAAGAGGTTTGAGGGTTTGTCTTCAAGCTTCAGACCTTAGATAATTCATTTCAGACAGCTGTGATTTTAAGATACGGCTGCATTGTGCTATTTTCCATGTGACATTCGTAGGAATTTGAATGCCGTCGATGCTTAAGAGACTTGAGAAGATTCTACAAGCTATCATATGTAATGCAAAGCTACCAGTGGACCAAAATGGCAACAATTTCAATTTTTTTTCAACACAATCCATACTTAAATTCATACTTTTTTTTTTTTTTTTTTATGTTAGCCTTTACTGCCTTATGAATTAAGACTTGAGGATATTTCAGTACAGAATACAGTGATGTGTATGGGTCAATGATGTGACGGCTCCATATTTGTCCATATTACTAATAATATTTTTGGCCTTATTAATAATAAAAAACAAAGATATGACATCCAAAGTATGTAAGGTAGTACAACTAGATCTATTTTATTAAATCCAAATGGTTTCAATTATATTTTGCTACATATAAAGGTATTTTAATATAAATGTCCAGAAAAATGAATTTCATTTATGTCATTCGGAGTAACCAATATTAAGGGACCATTTTGGATCAAGTCATGTGGACAATATCATGTGACAGGATGACATCATTAAGACACCTGCAAAGGACCACATGGTCGCTCTTTTAACTATTTAAAAAATTAATGTTTTCACTTGCTCATACGCATGTCCCGAAACATCTGTCATTTGGTACAACCGCTATAAAACATGGAAAATGTTGTAATATTTTAAAAACTTACTACTAAATTTAAAATGTGTGACAGTCCTTTTGCTAATTAGCTAGCTAGCTAGATATCAGCCTGTTAGCATTGTTTGAAAATATCATAATTTGGTATAACCAAAAGTGTCATTCGGTAAAACCGAAAAACTTTTTTGATGACAAATTTTGTAAAAAATGACAAAAGCAGTGTTAATTGATTATAAAAACCACATAATCTCATTGTTAACACTTAATAAAACTTCAAAATTAATTAAGTTGGCTTGAAAAAGCCAACTTACTGTTATGCTATTTTCTTCTGAGACTAAAATTTCCAACTCTAACTCCTCCTAGAGCTTTAACTCTACATACTCCAAACTTGGGTCAGATCTTCAGACTGTTCTGACTTAGTGTGCTATATCTTTTCTAACTGATCGGACTTACGGTTTTCCTAAAAAAGACTGTTAAAGCTCTGAAAAATCCCATTGACTTTCATTGACGGAATGTTCAAATGAGCCAAGACTTTCAAACTCCAACTGTCAAAATTCAAATTTAAACTACGGAAGCCCATTATACTCAGAAACTCAATTAGACTCAAGTGCCATTCTATGTACTATTTCTAATCCATTGAAATTCATTCAAACTCATAAACTCATCTATCTATCTATCTATCTATCTATCTATCTATCTATCAAACTAAATGTATCTATCAAACTAAATCTAGCAACACCCCATCAACCACCCCGAGTACCCTAGCAACCGCATAGCAACACCTTAGCGACCACCCCGAGTACCCTAGCAACCGCATAGCAACACCATAACGACCCCCCGAGTACCCTAGCAACCACATAGCAACACCATAGCGACCACCCCGAGTACCTTAGCAACCGCATAGCAACACCCTAGCGACCACCCCGAGTACCTTAGCAACTGCATAGCAACACCCTAGCAATCACCCAGAATACCTTAGCAACCATCCTGAGTACCCTAGCAACCGCATAGCACTACCCTAGCAACCACCCCGAGTACCCTAGCAACCACATAGCAACATCTTAGAAACCACAAAGTGCACCTTAGTACTCTATCAAAATTACTAAACTAAAACTGAAACTTTCAAACTGAAAACTTTTAAAACTGCTTCAAACCTTCTGGACCGGCTTTTTCAAGCCAACTTAAAGTTTGTCTTGACAAACTTTTTAATCTAGTTATATCTCTATTTTGTTTTTTTTTAATACTTTTAAAAAACCTTATTCATCAATGACCCATACATGTTTGTTGAGTTGCTCATTTTTGCTTAAGAGATACTTCTCCATTTACGTCTAACAATTCTTCCATTTAGCTCACAGTGGGAATCTCGTGTCGGAGCAGACGGCAGCAAAGTCTGTGGTCATGAGTGCTGGCATATGTATCATATTAGCCAGAGAAACTCATGATGCAATGAAAAACAAGGGCTGCATTTACAAAAAATCCACTCAGAACTGCCAGGAGGGCATTTAATGTGACCTCTTAAGTACGCTGCACTAAACACTGCTGTTTGCTATCATAAAAATGAAACGTGAAGGCAGAACTCGTTACCATTAAATTACAGGGATTTGCATCATTTAATGTAATACTGATAGACTAAATGTCAGTAAATGACACCAAGTATTTATAGATCCTAGAGTAGATAAATATCTATATATCTCTGGCATTGCTTGGGACAAACATTAACACATTTATAGACAAAATAATACTTAATCCTGGTTATTTGAGAGTCTATGACAAACTGTGTATCCACATAACCATGTAATACAATGATGCAGAAAATGTAGTAAAAGTAGTAGATTCATAATTAAAACAAGTGGAACTTCATTGCATTCATTAATACATCTGTAAGTACTTTCAGATGGATTCTTGTTGAGATTCCCTCATTTTCTCACTGGCCAAGTCTTCTGTTTGTATTATTTTCTTCTTTCACCCAGAGATTTGTGTCAGGGCATTATGGGACATCATCCCAATGTTTGTATTCAAGGGTCACGTTTATTCCCATTTGATCAGATCCACTGAAACATGCTGCATACGTTCAGTCAATGACAGCAGTTTGATTGCCTCTTCTTAAAATTTTCGTTACAATTATTAGAAATTTCTGTGGAGTGAACAAAAAATTTGCAGATGTAAGAAAAGATGATGTATGAACATAGTGAAAGATTTCCCAAGTAAAACAGAAATAAAATGTTTGAAATGAGCCCAAATGGTTGAATGTTTAACTCGTTAAAGGAATACAGTGCTCAGCGTAAGTGAGTACACCCCCTTTGAAAAGTAACATTTTAAACAATATCTCAGTGAACACAAAACCAATTTCCAAAATGTTGACAAGACTAAGTTTAATAGAACATCTGTTTAACTTATAACATGAAAGTAAGGTTAATAATATAATTTAGAGAACAAAATTTTCAGTTTTACTCAAATTAGGGTGATGCAAAAATGAGTACACCCCACTGAAAGTCTCTGCATGACCCTAATTTGAGTAAAACTGAAAAATGTGTCATCTAAGTTATATTATTGGCCTTACTTTCATGTTCTAAGTTAAACAGATGTTATATAAAACTTAGTCTTGTCAACATTTTGGAAATTGTTTTTGTGTTCATTGAGATATTGTTTAAAATGTTACTTTTCAAAGGGGGTGTACTCATTTACGCTGAGCACTGTAGTTCACCCAAAAATTAAAGTTCTACCATAATTTACTCATCTTCATGCCATTCTAAAACATGTATGACTTTCTCAAAAATAACAGAACATATTTTGAAGAAAGCTGGTTCCAAATGACATCCATTATACGGTCAAAAAATACAATGGAAGTTAATGGGACCCAAAATTGTTTCATTACCAACGTTCTTGAAAATATCTTCTTTTAATGTTTTGTTGACTAGACCTTTAAGACATTTGTGTTACGTTACTTGGACGTTATTGAAAAAGAACTTACTGACAATATCACCAACTTGTCTAGAATTGTTCCTCTCCAGCTCAGATAATACAGTCGCCTCAAATGTAAGTGATGCGACTCGGAGGAAGAAGTCTCTCACACTGTCCCCTATGGTGGACAACAGAAATTAAACATATGATGTCATCAAAAGTTTGGAATCACTTTTTTTTTCTGAAAAAAGTCTCTTATGTTCCCAAGACTGCATTTATTTAATCGAAAATTCAGTAAAAACAGCAATATTGTGAAATATTATTACAATTTAAAATTAGTGTTTTCTATTTTAATATAATTTAAAATGTAATTTATTCCTGTGATGGCAACATTGAATTTTCAGCATCATTACTCCAGTCTTCAGTGTCACAGATCCTTCAGAAATCATTCTAATATGCTGATTTGCTGCTCAATTAATAATAGTCCTTATTATTATCAATGATGATAACAGTTTTTGCTGGAAACCATGATACATTTTTTCCATATTCTTTGATGAAAATAAAGTTCAATAAAGCATTTATTTGAAACAAAAATCTTTTGTAACATTATAAATCTCTTTACTGTCACTTTTGACCAATTTAATGCATCCTTGCTGAAAAAAATAAATAAATTAATTTACACTGCCCAGCCCAAAAAAAAGTCCCTGTTTGGACTTAAGAGTCTATGGATGGATCATTATTACAGTAATTATTATTTTTCTAACATGTTATATGTTTGACAACGGTTCTTTTAACCCTTAAAGATGGAGTGTGTAGCTTTTTATTTCTTAAACAACCATGTTTTAAGATGTACCATGGCCATATTCCAGGATGACAATGTCAAGATTCATCAGGCTCAAATTGTGAAAGAATTGTTGGGAGGGAGCATGAAGAATCATTTTCACACATGAACTGGCCTGACCTTAACCTCAGTGCAAATTTTTGGGATGTGCTGGAGGAGACTTTACAGAGTGCTCACCTCTTGCATTGTCAATACAAGATCTTGACCAGAAAATGATGCAAAGGTTATTTCCATCAAGAGGTGCATCAAATTTTGTCTATATATACTGTATATGCATACATATTCTCACATGCTCACACGTACATGGATCATTGTTAAAGTGATTATTACGTTTCTAGCATGTTATATGTTTGGCAACGGTTCTTTTAATCGTTAAAGATGGAGTGTGTAGCTTTTCATTTCTTAAACAACCATGTAGGAAGACATCATAACATCACAACATTTATTTCCATCAAGAAGTGCATAATTTTTTGGTCAAGATCTTGTATTGACAATGCAAGAGGTGAGCACTATGTAAAGTCTCCTCCAGCACATCCCAAAAACTTACACTGAGGTTAAGGTCAGGCCAGTTCATGTGTGAAAATGATTCTTCGTGCTCTCTGAACAATTCTTTCACAATTTTAACTCTGGTGAATCTTGACATTGTCATCCTGGAATATGGTCATGATACATCTTAATACATGGTTGTTTAAGAAATGAAAAGCCACACACTCCATCTTTAAGGGTTAAAAGAACCGTTGCCAAACATATAACATGCTAGAAAAATAATAATCACTGCAATAATAATCCATTCATAGATTATTAAATATTTGCTTATTAAAATCCAAACAGTGACTAATTTTTTTTTTAGCCGGGCGGTGTATTTTACACACATACAAAAAATCTATACCCAAAACTTGAATGGTAGGGAACACGTTTTCCACAAAAATATTTTAAAACATTTTAAAACTGTTTTCAGCATTGATAATAAGAATAATTGTTTCTTGAGCAGCAAATTAGAATGATTTCTGAAGGATCATGTGACACTGAAGGAGTAATCATGCTAAAAATTCAGCTTTGCCAACAAGAGGAATAAATTACATTTTAAAATTGATTAAAATAGAAAACAGGTAATATTACTGTTTATACTTTGGTGAACATAAGAGACTTCTTTCAAAAACATTAACTATCTTATTCCAAACTTTGGACCGATAATGTATGATATGACGATATATTCAGATGGTTATGGTGCTACCAACCCTCTCTTGGATTGAGCACTGCAGTGGTGGCAATAATGGAACATAGTGGAATCAGACTGGTTTAATACAGATGAAGACGTTTTAGTGAGATTATTACTTTTTTAATCTTTCATAAATTCTGAAAGATTTTGTCATTACTGCACAGAATATATGTATATTTTGATCTACTACTTTGATTCAAAACACCTGCTGTTAAAAGTGTTTAACACTTTACTGTACCTGACAGGGCAGAGACGGCCCAATATTCTGCTCTGATCTCCTCAGAAAGTTTAACAGCCTCTTGCTCCATTTGGGCCAACTGATCTGGGTGCTGTAGGGGAGAAATATTCACCAAGACTAGTTATCTTGAGGAAACACTTTTGGCATTATTTTGGATTAATATAATTTCATGCATCCATATCCATTTTTTCTTAAAAAAGTTAATGGGATGCTTCTATGTCAACATTATGTTCAAGTCACAGTGTGGTGATGTCTTTTTAATGGTTTAAAGGTGTTAATTTGACAACTTACACTAAGATCCTTCTTGGTTCCCACGAGGAAGAGGAGAACACTAGAAGGGTCATTGTCTCGCATGGCATCTTCAAGCCACTCTCTGAATACACAGAGACAGGTGAGAGAAAACAGACATGGTTCATGACCATTCAGATAAGTGTTTCAAACCAAAGAAGTGGTCATACTGTACCTCGCATTATCCAAAGAGTTATAATTGCTCAGGTCAAACACAACGATGATGGCTGGAAACAAAAGATAAATGTTTTTGCACAATTCACAGCAAGCATATGCTTAATATAGTCTGTTTTATTACCTTGAGCTCCTCTGTAGTATGTGGATGCAATGCATCTAAATCTTTCTTGACCTGCTGTGTCCCACCTGCAAAGGGAAAGAGGTCCATGATTGAAGGATGCAACCATATGAATGACTGTTAAACCTATAAAATACACAAAACTCACAACTGCAAATTGAAGGGCACCCCGAGGACCTCAAATCTCTCCATCTCAAAATCCACTCCAATAGTCGCCTTGTACGTCTTGTCAAAAGTGTCTTTGCAGAATCTTCAGGTAAAAAAATATAAAAAATTATAGTTAATCAAGCTGTAATTTTTTTTTACACACACAGTAGGGATTAATTTAGTAAAATGTAAATTTATCAGTAAAAGCACAATGAGATCTGAATTGAGCATAGTAAATTAACATTGCAGATTCTTACCTGTTTATTAAACAAGTCTTCCCAACTCCTACATCACCAACTACAATGACCTTGGCTACGTTTAGCCTGAAAATATTTACAATAAAACAATTTTCATTCATACTGCATTGCACATTTTTTATCATATATCCAATCTAAACCAATCTACATGGTTTGTGTATGAGGTTTTGCCTACATTATGGGTACCAGCCAAAGGTCCCCATGTGGAAAAAGGCTTAATATATGATAATGAAAATATCAAAACAATACGGTTAATGGAAAGCCCCCAACCATAATAGCCAAACAAATAATTGCATGTGTGTGAAAGAGAGAAAAAGAGTAACTTACCCTGTTTTCTGTCCTTGACATGCCTCTCTAACAGTAATATTAAAGCCATCTTTGGTGTGCACTGCAGCGTCCCTTGTAAAGTACTGAATAAATAGACCAATATAAATTAGTTAGCTTATGCTTTAAAACATTCAAACAAGACAAAACAAAATGATCGCCTTTTACATAATAATCTGGTCCAGTTGAGTCTGGCTTATAGTATTACACAGTTATTCAACAAAGTAATCCGCAATGTATGTGTTAAGTGTTGTAATTCTGAGAAAAAAAGCTAGGGAGAAGTATAAAGATGTACAAGTATAAAGATGTGCATTGAAACAAAATTAATAACTAACTAAAAATACAGAAAGTGTTACCAAAGGGAGTTCACAGATGATCCTGTCTCCTTTCACAGGGGGTAGAGAGTTCATCATGTGAGAGCTTTAACTAGACCACACCAATACAAACACTGAACCATTCTGTCCTGTGACTAGTGGGATAAACAAACATAAAACATAAACATAATAGTAATAATAAATATTTATTTAAAAAAAAAAATTAAATACAACTTACCTTGCAGAAAGGCAGAAGGCTTTTTTACATTCTACGAGTAGCCTATATTTTAGACTTGACAGTAAATTCGCATTAGGCTATTATTTAGTCGACACATATTTGTTGTTGAGGCAAATATTATTTTGTAGGATGTTTTGCGGCAAATGCATCAAATATATAAACAAGTAATCGCCTATAAAAGTTTCCCTGCGTGACTGTGCTCAACATAAGTACTCTCGCCCTGTGGCTGCTGCGCTCGATATTTACAGTGCGCAATTTAACTACAGAACCCATAATGCCTAGCGGTGTTCTCGCGATGACTGCGTCTGTTAACGTGAACCCCTGCGATATACTGAAGGAAACCCCTCTCGTTCTTCCTTTCCCAACATGGCCCCGAAGGCGAAGAAGGAAGGTGCGTTTGGTTTATAGATTTTACATTGTAAAAATAAAGTTTATTCTGATTATATACCTCTGCGTGTGCGCTTAAATGTAATTGATATGGTTATGTTTCTATATAGCGGTTTTATTGGGCGTCTGGAGTGAAATAACACTGTTTTTAATGCAAGAAGTGCCGGAGTGAGACGTCCTCAGTCAGATCCGCGGTTAGCAAGCTAACAAAACTGAGCTACTTGCCCTCGCAGTGTGTCACTCTATCGGACTGTCCGCGTGCTAAAACCATTTAGCTGGCATAAACTGATTATTTACTTTCCATTTGGATCGTTCAGAGTAAAATACAAGTAAATTACACCTCATTAGCTTGTCATAGTTAGCTAGGAGACACACACGTGGCTACCCATATCCCTTAATTTCTCATTCATTACCAGTTATTTTAGTGATTTAAAGAGTCATTCACTTAGCCTCGAAAACGATATCGCTTCAAATTTTCATCAAATTTGAGTTTGAAGTATTTTAAAGCTGCTGCTTAAATGTAAACACGTTAATATCCCTGTTCAAAATAATGTGACGAAGTCTCTTACATTTGATAATAAAGCAATAAAATGCTTATTATGGCTGTGAAAGCGAGTACATTGTACTCATTCATTATCTGTTCATTTGGTGATATTCTGTGGTCATAATTTGTCTATCTTTGTACAGCTGTACCGGCTAAGACCGAGGCCAAGTCCAAGGCCCTTAAAGCCAAGAAGGCTGTGCTGAAGGGTGTCCACAGCCAGAGGAAGAAGAAGATCAGGACCACCCCAACCTTCCGCCGGCCCAAGACCCTGCGTCTGAGGAGGCAGCCTAAGTACCCTAGGAAGAGCGCTCCACGCAGAAACAAGTGAGACCAGCATGCTATTTTGTGCTTTGTGACTCCCTAAAGTCCAGCGTGCATCTGTTACTTTGTGGCAAATGTTTTAAAATCAGATGTTTTAGGATGCAAGTGATGGGAATTGCGATCAAAGCATGAAATTATGTGATTACATTTTTTTTTAAACACTGATGCATCCTCATTTCAACATTGAGATATAGATGGAACTCAAACGTAAATACAATGCCGAGCTTGCATTAGTTTATTAATATCTTTCTCATCCTGCCAGGTTGGACCATTATGCCATCATCAAGTTCCCCCTGACCACTGAGTCAGCCATGAAGAAGATTGAGGACAACAACACTCTGGTGTTCATTGTTGATGTCAAGGCTAACAAGCATCAGATTAAACATGCTGTCAAGAAACTGTACGACATCGATGTGGCTAAAGTCAACACACTGATCAGGTAGAACTCGGTTCATTCATCAAGTCTTTTAAAGCAGTGGTTCTCAAGCTGGTGTCTGGGGCCCACTCAAGATTACTAATAAATATTGAAATGAATAAATTAATGTATTAACTGTAACTCTAAACTCCATAAAATCAAGATGCATTTTTTATAATATTAAAATTGTAAAATTCCCCTTCAGTAATCTTTTTTTAATTGGAGCACATACAGTTGGTTCATTTAATATATCATGCTAATAAAGAGTTGGCAAAAAAATGAAACCATTTTGTCAGTTATAATAGAAATATTGGAAATGGCAATATAGGGGCCTTTGGGTCAAAAAGTTTGAGAACCACTGTTTTAAAGCAAAATTTTCTGGCCAATGAGGACTGCTAGAATGATAATCACTGAGGGAGAAGCCCTGCTGTGCAATGATGTAAAGATAATCATTTCTCTGAAACGTGATGTTCTCAAAGGAACCACTGATGCACAGGAAGAGCATTATTAAATTTGTGATGTTGTGATGAAATGTGTTCTAAATGCTTTATTGCTCCCTGCAGGCCTGATGGTGAAAAGAAGGCATACGTTCGTCTTGCACCAGATTACGATGCCTTGGATGTTGCAAACAAGGTAAATGTTCACACTCGTATCAAGCAGTAGATGTGTTGTCAGCTTCATGTAGCTAGAATTGGCTGCTGGGGAAATTGTCAATCTTTGCAAATGATGTAAACTACAATTCTGCCTGAATGATTGTGATGCATTCAAAGGAACCACTGATGCTTTGTTTTTTTTTATTTTAATGAAATGTTAGTGCTCCGATCTGTGCTGATTGTCATCTTTTTTCCTTACAGATTGGCATCATCTAAAGTGTTCTTGGTCAGATGTACAGAAGAATAAATGTTTGTAAAAACTGCTCTTGTGGCTTCATTTGTTTACATTTGTTTGAATACTAGTTTGAGAATGGGCTTTTACCCCATGCCCAAAAATGTTCATTTGCGTTTTTTTTCTTTGTAGTTTCAGTATAATTAATCACAAGTAAAGCTAGAGCATCAGCAGGTTGATTCTGATATCATAATCTAATTATCATTCATCTAATATGTAATTATTGTAATTATTAGGGCTGGTTATTGACGCACACTTCACTATTCGATTCAATTCACAAGCTTGCGATTCAGTTTTGATTCACTATTGATTATTTTGGATATATACCAGGTACAGTATATTACGGAAGAGGATTAGGGCCAAGCAATATTAAAAAAGTAAAACCATCTCGAGATTAAAGTTGTTAAATTTTGAGAAAAAACTCATTAAATTTCGAGAAAAAGGTCAAGATAAAATGTTGAGAATAAAGTCATTAAATTACGAGAAAAAAGTCGTTAAATTTCGAGAGAAGTCGAGATAAAATGTTGAGAATAAACTCATTAAATTATGAGGATAAACATTAAATTATGAGAATTAAGTCATTAAATTACGAGAAAAAAGTTGTTAAATTATGAGAACAAATTCGTAATTTAACAAATTTGTTCTCGTAGTTTAACGACTTGTTTCTCATAATTAAATGAGTTTAATCTCAACATTTTATCTCAACTTTTTTCTCGAAATTTAACGACATTTTTCTCAATTTAACGAATTCTCGTAATTTAATGAGTTTATTCTCAACATTTTATTTCGACTTTTTTCTTGAGATTTAACGAGTTTTTTCTCGAAATTTAACAACTTTAATCTTGAGATGGTTTTATTTTTTTATTATTGCTTGGCCCTAATCCTCTTCCGTAGTATATGGCAAATTTTCTCATGGAAAAAAAACTCAACTAATGCTGTAAACATGGTAGTCAGTTGGTAGGCCTACTACTTTACTATAATATTAAAGGTTAAAATTAACTGATTTGCAATTGCATTACACCCAAAGAAGTTTTTATAATAAAGTTATAATACTTCACAGTCGCATAATTTTTTCTGCTCCAATGTTTTTTGAAATTTAAATAGTCGCTGCCATAACTTGATGTATTTATTATATATTTATCAAAACTTAGCTCAAGCGCTGCAGCAATCTATTTTTTCAACTGAAAACAGGATAGACTAATCGATTCTTGGGATTTAAGAATTGATATTGGTTCATAAAAATGAGAATGGATTAAAAAAATTACCCAGCCTTAGTAATTATACATAATTGAAGTTTGTGTGTCATGACCATGGATTTATGGATCAACTGTTTCCCTTTGTTCCATTCATCCTACCTAGTTAGATTCTGAATTCTTGGCAGGGCAACATTTTTAGGTTGATCTTTAGGGTGAGAAATGAAAAGTGGGACAGTGGCTTACCTTGAGTTTTCCTCTGGGAAAAAAATTTACAGGTAAAAAGCAAAATATTTTCCAGTTATGTCACTGCTGTTAACGGTGAGTGATTTGCATCAGGTGATTCAAAAGGACCGGTATGACACCTAAGGGGCCTGTGGTGCTCCTGCAGAGGGGGTGTTTATTTTTTTATTTCAAACTAAAGTGCTAAATATTTTAACCAAAGTTCAAGTTACAGAACGGGTCCCTATATGAATACAGTAATAATAGGGTATGCTAAATATACACTATAAGCCAAAAAAAAAAGTTTTATGCAGTGTGTATTGGGGATCCCTGCTCTGTCTCTCCACCAAGGGAACAAGCCTAAAAACGGTTGAATACTTCTGAATTAAATTTGCTAAATGTAATTTACTGTCTCATTCCAAACACTATTACTGAACTACTTTTTTTCCCCTGCAGAACTGAGGTAACTTTGATGAGAGAGCTTCATTCCTAATACATAATTTATTAGGAAGATACTTTTTTTTTTTTTTATTAAAGGTTGAATTCCCCTTCATTGCTCTCTCAGAAGGATTGCATTTGGGTGCAAAGCTTGATATTGTTATTACTCAGTATAAGAATCTGACACACTTTACCCCACAGCAACCATTTTGGGAAAATGCTTCATTTAATAAATTGCTGCTAATTCAAATAACCCATTTTATCCCACCAGTAACAATAGTGACTGTAAAGAAAGTTTTCATTTATGAAGCTCAAGAAATGTTACTAACTGACGTTTTAGTGCATTTCTTGCAAATATGGAAAGGTCTCAATTAAATATGTGCAGTTTCACATGGTTAGTGCAAATAGTCACGTGACCAGAGCAGTTTAATTATTGTTCAGTAGATGATGGCTGCATCAAAGCTCCAAAACAAAAGTTTAGTTAAGTATGTTAACAAAGAAGTGACAAATATTTTTGGTACACATTATCTTTAAGGTGTCTAGTATTATTATATGACTTCACAGTTACTTGGTTTTGTTAAATGTGGTCATAGAATGAGTAAATGTGTTAATGGAAACAACAGTGACCAGTGGGTAATACAGAATGAACTATCCAGTTGCAGTCCTTAGGGAAGTTTGCACTAAAATGTTGCAATGACAAAGTTACAGTGAATATTGCACTAAGTTAAAATGTTACAAATAATTTTTAAATAGTTTAAATATAATAGTATAAAATAGTAATTGTTTTAAATAGGCAACTGGTTGCACTAATATAACAATATTATTAGCCTATATATGTTACAATAACATTTTTGAAATGCATTGATGTTTGTAATTTTTTTTTTTTTTTTTTTTTGGTCTTTTATCTCTGTATTCCTATAAGTGTTGTATAATGGTTTTTATGTATAATAGTTACCCTAGAATGTGACCCTAAACATGTTAATAACTGGGCTGAGATAACTGGGCCATATAAGAATTTTGATTACTGCAGCAATATGTTAATTCAGTATACACATTATCCCACTGGTCACAATTCCAACCGACCATAAAACACAATTGTTTACACACTTTTCCATTAAAAAAAATTTTAAAAAAATTGATTATTTCAAGGGGATACTAATGACATAATTTGGATATTTTCATGTCTTTGGATAGGTTATGATGTCCCTTGCCTTGGATACACTGCACTGCAAAGTTACTTTCTTAGTATTATTTTCCAGTATAAACATCTAAACATTCTTAAATCAACATACATTTACTTGAAAAGCAAAATTACATAAGATAATGGGTCTCATTCACTAATAATTGCATGGATTATTTGTATTTATACGCACAGGAGAACTCACGAAAAATGTTCACCTAATTCGCAACACGTGATACGCACATGGATTTTTCTTAACCTTGTTCGAACGTTAATGAATTTGGAGAATAAACCATGTCCATAAGGGCTTTCCGAACACCAATTCCTTCATCTTAACCTGTTTATAATGCCACCCACGGTGTAACCTAATTTTTGTATACTAGTGGTTTCAGTTGTACCACTCGTACATTTTTTTTCATAAATTTAGAATAAATTTTAGAACTAAAGTTATTGATGAATCGTATGTTAATGAAAACATTCGTAGGCAGATTTCACGCACAAATTTGTGCGTACGCATGCTTGCTTAGTGAACGAGACCCATTATTTTTACTGCAAAATGAGGCAAAAATACTTCATTTTGCAGTGAAAACCCATCTGCAGCAGATTCTTAAACAATTGGCTACCATGACTCTTGAGTTTAAAGTTGTTTATTGAGTTTAAGTTTTAAACATTTTTTAAAAAAAAATCAAAATAAATGTTTTATTCTAACATGTTTTAAATGTCTCTGATTGGCATCAGACCGTCTCTGGTGAGGTTTATCTGTTCAGAACAGATATCCTATGTATAAATGTTGTTAACAGTCACTTGAATTCAGTCTTTGGTTTATGGACTGATAGACATCAGCATCTGTTAGTTCAGTCCTCAGCAAATTTAGGAGCACTGTTGTGAGGACGACGCTTGTTGAAGAAGTCGGTTCGGAGGAGGCGGTAGAAATAGATGAGAATCATGATGTTCATGAGCATCATGGTCATCAGGAAGTAGAAAGCATGATCCAGTGTCGAGTAGTGATGGATGAGGTACCAGGTGAGGTAAAACTGCGCTCCAAGCCGGAAGGTCACGTAAGTCGCCACATTCAACAGTTTATTAACAGTGTAGATGAAAGAGTTATGGGCCACCTTAGCCAGTTTGAGCAGTAAACGTGTGTGCAGGAACACGCTGTTCACCTCCACAAATAAAGCCACCACTGCACCCGCCACGTACTGATGTGTGAACACGGCGTACATGAAACACCAGATCACCTAAAGGGAAAGATATACAATTAAGACACCCAAGATGAGTAGAGTAAAAAAATAACAAATAGATATCACCATATTTATTCAGTTGAATAAAATGAGTGTTACTAAAGGGATAGTTCACCCAAAAATGAAAATTATCCCATTACTCACCCTCAAACCATTCTAGGTGTATGACTATCTTCTTTCAGAAATCGGATATATAATTAAAATTTCCTTAGTCCTTCAAGCTTTATAATGGTTATGAATGGGGGGCCGTGTTTCGAAGTAAAAAATAATGCATCCATCCATAAAAAAAAGTATCCATAAGACTCCAGGGGGATAATAAAGGTCTTCTGGAGCGAAGCGATGCGTTTAAGTAAGAAAAATATCCATATTTAAAACGTTATAAATTCAAATAACTTCACCAAATGAGTAACCTGTGACACGATGTATGACGCAGGATGTAGGTGTATTGTAAGCTTAGTCGCCTTTCGCAGTTCAAACAAATAGGGCTGTGCGACAAATTTAAGCTCCTCTTCACTTATATTGAAATCCTCTGAAATTTTTCTTTAAAAATGATCGTTTTAGACTTATAATCTGTGACCAGTGATTTGTTTTGCGCTATCCTATTCACCTCTGCGTTCGTCATTACGTTGTGGATCAGGTCAAAGGATACTCCTCTGCCGCAAATCGACTTGCACATTCTGCGTACGGTCGTCCGCCGGAAGCTGGTTATTTGAATTTATAATGTTTTAAATATGGATATTTTTCTTACAATAGCATCACTTCTCTTCAGAAGGCCTTTATTAACCCCCTGGAGTTGTATGGATTATTTTTTTATGGATGGATGCATTATTTTTGACTTCAAAACGTGGACCCCCCCATTCACAACCATTATAAATCTTGGAGGACTAAGGATATTTTTAAATATACTGTATCTCTGATTGTGTTCATCTGAAAGAAGATAGACATATACACCTAGGGTGGCTTGAGGGTGAGTAAATTTTTGGGTGAACTATCCCTTTAAGTCTACAGATGCAAATAGATAAAGTGCAATAAAATAAACACTTATTCTATTGCCTTAGTCTGATTTAAACAACACATTATGAAATGCCAAATAGTTCAAAATATCAAAATTTACAAGTGCATGCACAACAATGTTTTTGTCTGTAGTGTCTTTCAACCTTGTTTGCTCTAGTAAATAGCTATGAATCCAGCCAATCTTAGTGATAACCGAGTTACACTTTCCAGGAGTTTTGAAGTCTGCTTTTGTGTGTTGAGTGTCTTTCTAGGGGGGATTGTTTGTCATTATTGCACATTGTTTCAACTTGCTAGAATTATATGGATTTTTTTCCCCAGGATGAACAATGAGGACTTGCCAAACAAGGAATCAAGTACAAGAAGTAAAAGAAACATATATTATGTACAAAGTACAAAAGGCATGTTTCCCTGGAGTATACTGGGAATGATGTGTAATGAGCCACTGTGGCTGTGCACACACCTCACTGCAGGATTATGGTTGAGCCCACTCTAATCTGTGTTCAAAATCAATAACTGGATTGCTCAAGAAACTTTGCTCTGAAATTTAAGCTTTTCATCTGGAACAAGTTGTGACATTATCCAGGTCTAAATAATAGACTTTTTATGACTTTGCCTAGCACTTTAAAGAAAATGTTTCATAGCCGTGTATGATAACCTGTGTATTGTCTTACCATAGCATGGTGAAGTAAAAACTCCCAAGATGCTTTTGCGTATCCACTAAAAATAATGTCTCCAGCATCCTGAATGAAGTACCCTGTTGAAGAAGATCAATGCTGAATTTATTGACAATACCATTAAAATAAATTGTGTTTTATTATAAGAGGGTTAAATTTTTACGATTTCCAGTCCCTGTATGTGAAACAGATTCACTATAGTGTCACTCAACCAGGTGTCAGTGTTTGGAACAGTTTTTATAGATTCTCAGATTAAAGGGTTAGTTTACCCAAAAATGAAAATTCTGTCATTAATTACTCACTTTTTTTCTTTCTTTTTTTTTTTTTTTTTTTGTCTGTATAATAAAAATTGTAGATAAAAAAATAATAATTACTCACCCTCATGTTGTTCCAAACCTGTAAACCTTCGTTCATCTTTGGAACACAAATTAAGATATTTTTGATGAAATCCAATGGCTCAGTGAGCTCAGTGAGACTTTATTCAACAATATCTAGTGATGGGTGATTTCAAAACACTGCTTCATGAAGCTTCGGAGCTTTACGAATCTTTTATTTCGAATGAGTGGTTCGAAGTGTGTATCAAACTACCAGAGTCACGTGATTTCAGTGAACAAGGCTTTGGCAGTTTGATACACGCTCCGAACCACTGATTTGAAACAAAAGATTTGTAAAGCTTCGAAGGTTCATGAAACAGTGTTTTGAAATCGCCCATCTTTTGTTTTTTTTGGCGCACAAAAAGTATTCTCGTCACTTCATAACATTAAGGTTGAACCACTGTAGTCACATGAACTGTTTTAAATGTGTCTTTAGTAGCTTTCTGGGCATTGAAAGTGTTAATTATCTTGCTGGCAATGGAGGCCTCACTGAGCCATTGGATTTCATCAAAAGATATCTTCATTTGTGTTCTGAAGATTAACGAAGGTCTTACGGGTTTGGAACGACATGAGGGTGAGTAATTAATGACAGAATTTTCATTTTTGGGTGAACTAACCCTTTAATCTCTAGGGTTTCAGTCCTTTCAACATTTCTTTGACTATAATAATCTTTTGATTAATAAATGTTTGGGGTCAGTTAAATTAATACTTTTATTCAGCAAGGCTGCATTAAAATGATTATAGTAAAGACCTGTTATTTTAAACTTTCTATTCACCAAACAATCTAAAAAAGCGCAGGTTCTACAAAAATAATAATCAGCACAACTGTTTTTTAACACTTATAATAATAAGAAATGTTTCTTAAGCACTATATCAGCATATGAGAAGGAAAATTTGGCTTTGCCATCACAGGAATAAATTACATTTTGTATATAAATATTTTTTTATATACAAACCCGATTCCAAAAAAGTTGGGACACTGTACAAACTGTGAATGAAAACAGAATGCAATGATGTGGAAGTTTCAAATTTCAATATTTTATTCAGAATACAACATAGATGACATATCAAATGTTTAAACTGAGAAAATGTATCATTTTAAGAAAAATAAGTTGATTTTAAATTTCATGGCATCAACACATCTCAAAAAAGTTGGGACAAGGCCATGTTTACCACTGTGTGGCATCCCCTCTTCTTTTTATAACAGTCTGCAAATGTCTGGGGACTGAGGAGACAAGTTGCTCAAGTTTAGGAATAGGAATGTTGTCCCATTCTTGTCTAATACAGGCTTCTAGTTGCTCAATTGTCTTAGGTCTTCTTTGTCGCATCTTCCTCTTTATGATGTGCCAAATGTTTTCTATGGGTGAAAGATCTGGACTGCAGGCTGGCCATTGGCATACCCGGCTCCTTCTTCTACGCAGTCATGATGTTGTAATTGATGCAGTATGTGGTCTGGCATTGTCATGTTGGAAAATGCAAGGTCTTCCCTGAAAGAGACGACGTCTGGATGGGAGCATATGTTGTTCTAGAACTTGGATATACCTTTCAGCATTGATGGTGCCTTTCCAGATGTGTAAGCTGCCCATGCCACACGCACTCATGCAACCCCATACCATCAGAGATGCAGGCTTCTGAACTGAACGCTGATAACAACTTGGGTTGTCCTTGTCCTCTTTAGTCCGGATGACATGGCGTCCCAGTTTTACAAAAAGAACTTCAAATTTTGATTCGTCTGACCACAGAACAGTTTTCCACTTTGCCACAGGCCATTTTAAATGAGCCTTGGCCCAGAGAAAACGCCTGCGCTTCTGGATCATGTTTAGATATGGCTTCATTTTTGACCTATAGAGTTTTAGCCGGCAACGGTGAATGGCACGGTGGATTGTGTTCACGACAATGTTTTCTGGAAGTATTCCTGAGCCCATGTTGTGATTTCCATTACAGTAGCATTCCTGTATGTGATGCAGTGCCGTCTAAGGGCCTGAAGATCACGGGCATCCAGTATGGTTTTCCGGCCTTGACCCTTACGCACAGAGATTGTTCCAGATTCTCTGAATCTTTGGATGATATTATGCACTGTAGATGATGATAACTTCAGACTCTTTGCAATTTTTCTCTGAGAAACTCCTTTATGATATTGCTCCACTATTTTTCACCGCAGCATTGGGGGAATTGGTGATCCTCTGCCCATCTTGACTTCTGAGAGACACTGCCACTCTGAGAGGCTCTTTTTATACCCAATCATGTTGCCAATTGACCTAATAAGTTGCAAATTGGTCCTTCAGCTGTTCCTTATATGTACATTTAACTTTTCTGGCCTCTTATTGCTAACTGTCCCAACTTTTTTGGAATGTGTAGCTCTCATGAAATCCAAAATGAGCCAATATTTGGCATGACATTTCAAAATGTCTCACTTTCAATATTTGATATGTTATCTATTTTCTATTGTGAATAAAATATAAGTTTATGAGATTTGTAAAATATTGCATTCCTTTTTTATTCACAATTTGTACAATATCCCAACTTTTTTGGAATCGGGTTTGTATTTTACAATACTGCTGTTTGTACTGTATTATTGATCAAAAATATTTAGCCTTGTTGAACATGAGAAACATATCTTTCAAAAACATTTAAAAAATCTTACCAACCAAAATATTTGAGGTTGTTTGGTTTTGTATAATATATATATATATGCATGTTATATGTTTGGCAGCATTTCTTTTAATCCTAAAAGATGGAGTGTGTAGCTTTTCATTTCTTAAACAACCATGTAGAAAGATACATCATAACATCACAATATTTATTTCCATCGAGAGGTGCATCATTTTCTGGTCAAGATCTTGTAGTGACAATGCAAGAGGTGAGCACTCTGTAAAGTCTCCTCCAGCACATCCCAAAAACTTGCACTGAGGTTAAGGTCAGGCCAGTTCATGTGTGAAAATGATTCTTCATGCTCCCTCCCAACAATTCTTTCACAATTTGAGCCTGGTGAATCTTGACATTGTCATCCTGGAATATGGCCATGGTACATCTTAAAACATGGTTGTTTAAGAAATAAAAAGCTACACACTCCATCTTTAAGGGTTAAAAGAACCGTTGTCAAACATATAACATGCTAGAAAAATAATAATTACTGTAATAATGATCCATCCATAGACTCTTAAGTATTTGCCTATTAAAATCCATACAGCAACTTTTTTTTTGGCCAGGCAGTGTATAATATACATGTTTATATGTACTCTCAGATAAATAAAATGTGAGTAGCATAATGATTTGTACACTTACTACTTGTGTCAAAGTTCTAGGTTCGTTGTGTTGCATTTTACTCTATGTTAGTACAATGTGTTCCTCATATGATGATGTGATTACTGACCAGATGAGACGATGACTAGCATGTAGGATGAAGGGGTGTAAGTTGAGTGGATTTCATGCACCATCACAGGATGCTGTATGACACTGTCGGCACACAGACAGATTCATGTAGGGTGATTATTTCAACCAGAGGATCAAAATACAACAGACATGTGCTCAATAACAGACACTAAAGAACAGAAAAAAGAGTGAAAAAGTCTATTGCTGATAGAAATTCTTGGTATATGGGGAGAAGTGATTCATACTTTGACAATACTAATTACTTTTAAGTTACACAATCACTCATTCTCTCAATCCATGCCGGTAAAGCAGGTTTTTCCTGTTTCTAAACTGAAAGAGCTGTAACTGAAGGTTAAGTGCTGTTTATGAGCATTCAATAACTTGTGTTTATTCTTAGACAGTGCTGTTAGTACAAACTAACTGCAACATCCAACAATAAGCACAAGTTATATATATATATATAATGAAAGTGAAGATTGGCGTTTGGTGATTTGTTGCTCTTATTGAACACAATTCATAAAACAATTCAACGAAAAACTGAATGAAAACTAAAACAACTCACCAGGCGACGGCCCAAGTGCCAGTCAGCAGTGAATGGACAAGTGACACAGAGAGGTTCCTCCATTTCCACGTCCTCCAGGGGTCTGTGTCCACTATGCTCGGGCTGGGCACAGTCTGCAGGAACCTGTGAAGAATCCTGAAGGTTACAGAAAAGAACAAGACATACAGGGCTGGATGCTTCTGCACTTCATTCAGCCATGTGTCCATCCTCCACACTTTATTCTGTGTCTCTTCTTTTCTCGGACAGCGAGTCCTTCTTATGTTGTTTCCTTGCTGATCTAAACTTTCTGTGCCCTTTCCAACAGTGTCCACATGAATCGCATTCAGATTCTTGAAACAGTGCCTGTTTTCTTCCACTTTTTCCTCGAGTCTTCCTTACACCCAGGCTCTTTGTATGTATTCTCCACCTTCTTGCTCCTTTCTCCACGTGCTGGTGCCTGTCATAGGTGTGGTATCTGTCACAGTACCTGTTTGTTGAACACTGATTGGCTGATAATGAATATGTCTGTGGGAGTGTTACAACAGGGAATGACGGTTGTATCTCCTTCCCTTGAACTTTCTGTGTCCATCTCCCTGTATTCCACAATTCAGGAAAAACATTTGTGCTTGCAGTGATGCAGTTATGTCAACTGTGAGTGAAATTGTGTGTATGTGTGTGGGTGAGTGAGTGAGTGAGTGAGTGGGGGAGCACAATAGAACAATAGAAACCATTTAAACTCACAGTCATACTGCTGTCCCTAATAAATGAAATGGCCTCTGTCCTGCAGCTGGATCAAATGACTTCACTCATACTGTCACAACAGGGAGGAATGACTTACAGAAAACACTTTGTTGTGTTTGGTCAGCTTTCAGTTGTGATATGGGACAAATTATCACTCTACAGTAACTTAATTCATGTTTACTGGCCGTACTTTTGAGGAATCTGAATTACATATTGACTCAACATTGTGCTCAATGCCCTATAAAGTGGCCCCAAAAGTACTGGACATCGTTTGGGACACTTTTAGTAACATAAATGTTTAAATGTCACTGCATTAGATGCGAAATACCGAAAACCAAGTGGCATCAGAGAACAATTGTTGCTAAAAAAAAATTCTCAGAAGTAACATTTTTGTCATTTTTTAGCCAACTGGTGTCATAATGATTTATGAACATGTTCCACTAAAGTCTGAAAACCATAAATTGTCACAATAATTTAATAACAAATATGTTATTAATTATATATATAATTGTGGCGACCAGGGCGGGCGAGAGCCGTGAGGGAACGGCGCGAGGCCGATGGCGCTAGAGTTAACGAGCTACACCTGGGAGGCGCACCGGCCTTGAGTCTCTCACGGAGGAGCTCCGGGAGCATAAAAGGAGGAGGGACGACAGTGAACGACGAGAGAGGAGCAGGCCTGGACTTTATTTTATGTTTTATTATGTTTGTGGGGCCGGCAAACGTCCGCGAGGGTCTGTCAGCATTACTTTCGTTTTGTTCTTTGTTTATTTTATATTAAAGTATGTTGAACGTTCGCCGGTTCCCGCCTCCTTCTTCCCATATTTACGAACTGTGTTACATTGGCCTCACGGCTCTCGCCCGCCCTGGTCGCCACAATAATCTTGTTATTTTAAATAAATACCAATTGGTTTACTATTTTTATATATTATGTTAAAATGATTCGTAATTATATAAATTCTTCATATAGGCTATATAAAAGTACAATTAAATGGAAGTAAAATTGTGGAAAGAATTTAAATGTTTGAATGAATTGATTAAAAACAGTTCAGACTGAGTTATGACTCTTAGGATTTAAAGGGATAAAAAAAAAAAAAAAAAATTCAAGCTGTTCCGAACCTGTATGGATTTCTTTCTTCTTTTGAACACAAAAGAAGATATTTTGAAGAATGTCGGTAACCAAAATTGTTGATGGCCTCCGTTGACTTTTTTCGCCCGTACTATGGAAGTCAATGGGGTCTAGCAACTGTTTGGTTAACCATATTCTTCAAAATATCTTCTTTTGTCAATTTCCCTGGGGGAAGTCACTGAGGTTAAACAACTCAACAGTGCAAAGTCCGGGGGATTGATGAGATCCTTCCAGAAATACTGAAAGCAATGGGTGTGGAGGGGATGTCTTGGATGACACTCCTCTTCAACACTGCGTGGGAGTCGGGGACAGTTCCCATGGAGTGGCAGACCAGGGTGGTGGTTCCCCTGTTCAAAAAGGGGGACCTGAGAGTGTGTGCCAATTACCAGGGTATCACACTTCTCAGCCTGGAAAGGTGCTGGAAAGGAGGGTGCGGCCGATAGTCGAACCTCAGATTTAAAGATGAACAATGCGGATTCCGTCCTTGTCGTGGAACAACGGACCAGCTTTTTACTCTCACAAGGATCCTGGAGGGGGCCTGGGAGTATGCACATGTCTACATGTGCTTTGTGGATCTGGAGAAGGTGTATGACTGGGTCCCCCGGGAGATACTGTGGGAGGTGATGCGGGAGTATGGGGTGAGGGGGTCCTTTCTCAGGGCTATCCAATGCCTGTACATCCAAAGCGAGAAGAACTGTGTCCAGGTTATCTGCGGTAAGTCGGACTCGTTCCAGGTGGGTTGGCCTCCGCCAGGGCTGCGCTTTGTCACCAATCCTGTTTGTGGTATTTATGGACAGGATATCGGGGCGTAGTCATAGTGGGTTGCGGTTCGGTGGTATGGGAATCTCATCGTTGCTTTTTGCAGATGATGTGGTCCTGATGGCATCATCGGTCCGTGACCTTCAATACTCAATGGATCGGTTCGTAGCCGAGTGTGAAGAAGCTGGGATGTGGATTAGCACCTCTAAATCTGAGGCCAATTAAGGAACTCAGAGTAGAGCTGCGGCTTCTTTGTGTCGAAAGGAGCCAGTTGAGGTGGTTTGGGCATCTGGTTAGATGGGAGAAGGCCACGGGGAAGACCCAGGACTAGGTGGAGATATTACATCTCCACACTGGCCTGGGAACGCCTCAGGATCCCCCAGTGAGAGCTTAGTTAATGTGACTTGGAAAAGGGAAGTTTGGGGTCCCCTGATGGAGCTGCTGCCCCCGCGACCCGACCCCGATAAGCGGTTGAAGATGGATGGATGGATCTTC